>NW_022589748.1:10377328-10446871 GCF_004348235.1 Phoca vitulina | reverse complement strand
GTGGGGGGAGCGAGGGAGCAGCCTCGGCCCCCGCCGCGCGCGCGCCCAGCCGGCGCCTCGGGGAGGGCGGGGGAGGGCGCGAGGGAGGGAGGGGGACAGCTGCGCGCGCACCGGGCGCGCGGAGGGGGGGTGGGACGGGAGGGAGGGCGGGCGGGGGGGGGTGGGGGAAGGGGGGGTGGGGGGGCGGGGGGAGGGGGTTGTTACCTGGAAGATGAAGCTGCTCCAGTTGCCGGGATCCATGGCGGAGGGAGGGAGGGAGGTGGCTCGCGCTCACCCTGGGGCGGGAGGAGGAGGAGGCGGCAGTGGGGGAGGGGGAACCCAGGGAGGAGGCGCGCGGGGCGGGCGGGAGGGGGGAAGGAGGAGGAGGGTGGGGGGAGCGGAGCACACTGCGCGCGGGGAGGGCGGGCGGGGGGCGCGAGGACACACAAGAGGCTGGAGCGGGCGCGAGCGCGAGCGCGCGCGAGGCCAGCGGGAGGGGGGAGGTACGAGAGGGACTCTGGCGGGAGGAGGGACGGGGGAGCCACCCAGCAGCCCGAGTCGCCCCAAGCGCGAGACCCCTGAGACGGCCGCTGATTGGCTGACGATGGCGCAGGTGGTGGGCGCGCGGGAGACAGGGCGGCTTCTCTCTTCCCCCCCCCTTCAAAGATTCCACCCCCCTCCTCCCTCCGCCAGCGGCCGTTATTTCGCGCGCACGCGCATAAAACCGCTGTCGTTGCTGAGCGGGAGAACAGGGGAGCGCGCGCCTGGGGTACGGATGGGGCGGGGCTAAACTCGAAGCGCGCGCCCGCCTAACGGTCGTCGTCCTTGGGCTTTCGCGTTACTTTTTTTGTTTCCTTTCGGCCACCGTCCTTCCCCCCCTCCCTACTCCAGCGGTTTATTTACAATCCTGCCCTGCTTCATTCCTGCCTGCTTTTCCCAAAGATGGCGCCGAAAGAAGTTACGCGGAGGAGCTTGTGGCCCAGCCCAAGGGCAATTATACCCCCGGCCCCGCCCCCGCAGTCCCAAGAATCAGGCTGAAACACCGGAGTAAAAATTGTATTTACACGACACGCAGTTATATGAGGATTAAAAAAAAAAAAAAAGGCACAGTGAGGAAAGGAGCTGGCAGTCAGGAGGGGCCTCAGCGCTGGCTCGCGGCGAGACCCAGGATGTTCGCCTGCAACACAGGACGGAAGGGGAGAGCAGCATTAAAGCTGGGGGCAGGGCACAGGCCGGAGAGGAGGGGGCCAAGCGGTGGGCTCACCTTCAGGAATGACTCCATCTGTTTCCCGGATATGCCCTCCACGCGTTCCAGGTCCTCCACCTGGTGGGACGGCAACGATGGGAAGGGGCCTCGGGGGTATCACGCTTCTCCCCTCCCGCCCCCCCCAAGTCCATTCCAGGGCCGCCCTCCCTGGGCCATTACCTGGCTAAAGGGGCCGTGGAGCTCCCTCCAGCCCACGATGAGCTGGGCCTTCTTTTGGCCAATGCGCTGCAGGCTGCGCAGATCCCGGGCAGAGCCTTCGTTCAGCAGATCGAGTATTTTTTGGCGCCCATGGGCCAGTAGCTCCGGGCTGATCTGTAGCTCCCAGCAGTCCTCAGCCTTCTCCTCTGGCTCTGAGGCATCCAGGGACTCCAGCTATGAGGCAGGGGGAGGTGAGTGACAGAAACAGAGTTTGCTATTCAGCCGGTGGCAGCAAACTGCTTTAGACTCCTCTGCCAAGGATAGGAGCCTAACAGCAGCTACCTCCCCGCCCTCCCTAGCCTCTCTTTCCCTCAAGTGTCTGTCCAAAAACCCTTCTCTCGAGTCACTCTCTGGGCTCTCATTTTATGCGACTTGTGAAAGAGTGGTAGTAGTTGTTGTGAAGATCAAATGAGTTAATGAACTTAAATTTGTCTCATCTCTAAAAAGGAATGAATAAGCTCTCTTTCACTCCTAGGAAGGCACACAGAAGAATAAATGACAGCCACGCCCCCACCACATCATCAGTTTTTAGGTAATTCTTCCAGTGTTGTTTCATTTCTTGAGTGCTTAGGTCATGTTTCCCAAAGTGGGCTCTTAAGTTTGTGGAGTGGGACTCAGGCTACACACTGTACGTAGTAGCTGCTGAGGGTGAGAGCCACCAGAAAGAAAGGGAAGTAACAGGTGATGGATAGCCTCTCTGCTAGGTACATACTGCATTTCATCCTAAATGCCCTGTGAGGTATCTCCACATTCAGAGGGTAGGCAACTTGTAAATAGCTGGTGTTTTAACTCCATGGCTAGTGCTCTTCCCATCAGCGCTCACTACCCTTACTTCTCCACTCCAGATGTAGCTCAAGCGTCAGCTGCTCTCACCTTTCTCTTCCGGCCTTTCTTCTTCAGGATATGGATCTCAGCACTTGGGGACGCCGCCTGCTCCTGAACTGAAGGCAACACTTGTGAACCGGAATCACGGCAGAGGCTACTTTTCACCCGCCCTCACTTGGGTCTATTTCTGATTCCCCGGTTCCCCTCCAGCCCAAGTGAACCTCTTCTTTTGTTGTTTCCATATGACCTTTCTTACACCTGTATTTGAAAGTAGTCTCACCTGTTAGTGCACGGTAATCAGTCCTGCCCCGGTCAGTCGGCCCCCACCGTACTAAGTGCCTGATCACAGAGCACCCGAGCTCTATTTCAGACCGTCCTCACCACCACCCCCTCCCTGGGGTTGCAATATGGTGGGAGCACATGAGTGACATGATGAAAGCTGCTCCGAACACCTCCCACCTTCCCAGGATCTGTCATGTGGGCCCTCCTGGCCCCCACAGCTGAACTTACTCAGTTGTAGGGGCATCACCACAGCCTTTTTGAGGGGCTTCGCTACGGTGACTGTGCGGCGGGCAAGCGGTCGGAGCATTGTGGGAGGCGAGTTCTCTTTATCCTTTGGGTCCACAGCCTCCTGGGCCAGAACCTTGGCTTCCAGTTCTTTTTGCTTCATCTTAAGCCTCTGTTGGAAGGGATCAGAGAGACATGTGACCCAGAACAAACTTTCAGGCAGCATGAAGGAGGTGGGTTAGGAAAGTGAGTGCAGGGCTCTGAGGCCCTACCTGGCAGGGTGAGGACCAAGGAGAGAAGCTACCGGCAGACAACTGGAGCATAATTAGGGGCTTTCTAATGATCGGGGCTGCTCAGAGGTGGAACAGGCCCCTTTGTGAAACGCTGAAGGAAAGGGACTATTCAGGCAGAAAGTCCTAGCTTAATTTGGGTTTTAGGAAATGACAAGGTCTTACATTTGTTCCTTTCACCTGGATTTCCACCCCCTCACCTCCTCAAAGCTGACCTCAATCATTTTTCAAAGTCCAGCCACATTAAGGACATTTAAGCACCAGCCACAGAACAGGGATTCCGGTGTTAGGTAAAAACTGGATGCTGGTCCAGCCTTCCAGTGCCTTTCCCTATCTGAAGATGCTCAGATTGCTTCTCAAGGCCAGTAGGAATCCCAGCCCCCACCTCCCCAACACTGACCTCAATCTCCAAATCCTTTTCCTCCATTGTTTTCATGAGCACCATCCGCTCTCGCCTTGGGGTGTTTAGCCCATGGGTCCCCTGGCTCGCCTGGGAGCCCAGCAGACGGTCCAAGCTTAGGAGGCGCTCCAGCACAGTGGGGTCCATGCTACTTAGCTTCTGTAGGGGACTGAGCAGACAAAGGTTACTCCGCACCTAGTCCTTCTCTCATCACCCTCTCCACAGCAGCAGGATTCCCCTCATGATGCCTTCAGTTGTATTCTGTGGTTCCAGACTCTGGTGTTAACTTGCTGCGCAACCCTGAGCAAGTCAACCAGACTCTCCGGGTGCAGTGCTTCATCAGGTGAATGCGGATCCATCACTACTTGCCCAGGTAACCTCTCAGGAATGCCAGGAGATCCGATGAGAACAAGCACTTCACGCGCACCTGAGTTCCAAGTGTTCAGGCTCTAAGACACTGCCCCGCCCTGCCCTGTAGGCACTCACAGTCTGAACGGAAAGGCAGAGACTGTGAGAAGGTGAAAGCAAGGGTTGTGTGCTGGTTTCTTTGGAAGAGCAGATGGGGAAAGATTCACAGAGGTCATTTTCAGCAGGGCTTTGAAAGCCACTGAGGACCTCAAATGCCAAGCCTTCTTCCCACGGACAGTAGGAAAGGCCTCTTGGAGCTGAGTCCTGACTTAATCTGAGCATAACAATGCCTAACATTTGTTTCTTCCGTCTGGAAAGTTAATTTGATACCTTTCCCATGAACCCCAACTTGACTGTATCTTCCTTCCTATACTGTGAACTAGCTCCCCAAGGACAGTGACTGCCCTGTTCCTTGTGTGCAAGTGCCTAGGAAGAGCAGGATCATAAAATATGGGTGAACACTAGAGGTCAGTCCTTCCTGGCTCTCACAGAAGCAGCAACTCCTTCCTTATCACACCCTGTCCTACCTACCCTGCATTAGCTACTGATGTTCTTGTCTTCTTTCCCTTCCTGAAACCTGAGCCGCCTGAGGTCAGGATCTGACTAGGTCTGACATACCCCATCTCTGAGCTTACCCAGGGTGCCTGTCTGGCAGAGACTTTGCCTATTCACATGTAACACACATGTGCGGGGTGTATGTTTCTCTGAGCTTATGCACATAGGAGAAGGGACTGCTGACAGCTTGAGAAGGACAAGATTGAGATGGAGTTCTAAGCAAACACCCTTTCCTGTATGCCATTCATCCTCAACTCCAGCAGTGTCGTTCCCCCACCGCCCGGGGCAGAGTATGTACTAATCCTTGACCTCCTCAGGTCACCTCTGTTCACTGGTCTTCAGATTTACACAGTTTAGAAAGGCTTTTTTTGGGCTTGGGTAGAAACCAGGCAAAAGTAAAACTGCAGCTGGCTCCCTAGAATTAGGGGGGGCCCGGTGGCCAGACACAGAAAGCAAGACCACTAAAGAGCAGTGACCTAAGGATTCATGCATCCTGGGCCATGAGATGGGGTTATCAGAACCAGAGAGAGAGAGGCTGCACACACAGAAGGGACTTAGTTTAGAGACTTTGGATTGAGGTTAGAAGCAAAGTTAGGACAGCAACAGGCTCCTTATAGAGTCATGGAGACGCTGGACTCTAATGCACACACTGAGAGGTCTCAGGGAGACCTAGCTCTTCATCTCTTATCTCTGCTTTGCTCTTATCCTCTAGACCTGAAAGACCTGATCCAGATTACTCCTTGAGCCAGAAGTTAAAGTGCTCATCCTTGAAACAGCTGCCCCCAAATGCGAGGTTCTGCTGACTGCCTAAAAGGGTTGTAAAATGAAAAGGGAGGGGCTAGGAACTCAAGGAGGAGGCTTCCTTCAGGCCCTGGGCAGCAGCACCAGGGCTAGAGATTAAGCTTAGCACCTCCAGTGAATTCAGTAGAGTAGGATTTGGGGTGAATTCGATGAGAGAGGAACAAATTTGCAGCTCAAAGATCTGACAGGCTAAACCCACTACTCTCTGCACCTAACCCAGACACGACAGCAAAGGGGACATTACCCAAGCCCCTCCCCATCTGCTCACCTGAGTTCCTGGGAGGCGGAGGCTGGAGCTGCTGGGGGCTCAGGACTCCCAATCTCCTCTTCTTCAGGGCCGCGGGCTCTCTTTGCCTCTGACGGGCCTAGCAGTTCTTTCTGGGACAGTTTAACGGGTGCCAAGACTAGGAAAGATGTGGGGGCAGGTCAGCCTCTGTGCTGATGCTAGGCAGCTTCAGCACTCTCTCCAGTTGTCCAGATCTGCCCTTTGCACTCTGGCCAACCCCAGTCCTCACCACGAAGCTGCAGACTCTCATTGGTAAAAGGTCGGTTGATCACCTCCTTGGACCTGGCAGCAAAGTTGAGTGCAGAGACTGTATCGAGGTAGAAGCGTCTCTCGGGAGCAATGTTGGCAATGAGGATGCTGTGCGCTGAGCCACCCAGAGAATCCTGAGGGATGGGGATTGGGCAGGATAGGCAGATCAGAAGCCCCACGTTTCCATTCCTCGACTGCGGTTCCCCAGCCTCCCGGCACACCGGAGAACCTCCTTCTCCAGCCCCTTTTCATCCTGAGATGGGTGGCCTGACCTGCAACAGGCGAGTGAGCTTGCTGTCCCGGTAAGGCACACGAGGGAGGCCCTGGTTCAGCGCATCCACCACCTTGCCCAGTACAAAGAGGGAGGAGTTGATGGCTCCGCTTTCCTTCAGCCGCAGACCCTTGTTACCCGTGCGCCGGTTGTCCTCGGAGCCAGCCAAGTCAATCAGGTAGAGTTTACCCTCCCGCTGGCGAAATGGGGCCAGACGTTCCCGCTGATCCACCTGGGGTTAAGAGCAAGGGCCCCCAAGCTTAGTTCAGCCTCTAGGGGCTTCCCGGCTCCTCCCCGCCTCAGCAGGCCTCACCTTAACCAGGAGCACAGCATGACTGCGGGAGGAGCGCTGGTTGAGCCGGGTGGCTCCTACAGTCCGATTTCTACTGGCTGGCAGGAAGTGCCGCTCAAAATCAGCAAAGCTAGTGATGGGCTTCTGCGTGAGGCCCGGAATCAGGATGTTTCCCCGACAGTCTTCTCGGATCACCAGGTCTCCTGATGCAGGGTCCAAGAGGTCTAATACCTGTTGGAGCAGGGAGAGGTAGGGCCAGTTCTCCAGACACAGGCTGCTTATTTCCGGGGCATCAGTCTCCTCTGATGGACTGTCCGAGGTATACCATCTGCTCCCACGACCTCTGTCTGTCCAGCTCTTGCCTCCTTGCTAGGGCAGAGCTTCACGGTCAAGAACTGGATCTTATTTTGTTTGCCCTTTGTCTCTCCCCTTCCCAACCAGAGTGGGGCCTCACCTTTTCCTGGTAGATCTCTAAGTAGGACATAGTGACAGAGAGAGCCCATGGCCGGCCCTCGCCGCCCTCCTCCCTTGTGAGCTGTAGGAGGTCCATGAGAGCCCGGGGAATCACTCCAGGTTGCTCTGGGCTGCCCAGCATTGTGTGCGTTTTCCCTGGGGAAAGAGTGAAGATTGCTGTGAGATCTTCCTCCCCACTCTTGAGCCCTCTCGGACCCATAGCTGTTCCCTATCTGGCTCCCTCACCTGCCCCCGTGGGCCCATAAGCAAGCACACTGGCATTCTGTCCTTCCAGCAAGTGCCTTAGGATGGGCTGCACTGATCCTGCATAGATGTCCTGCTGAGAGCTCTTCTCCCCATAGAAGGCATCAAACCTGCAGGCAGGAAAAAAGGAATCAGTGGAGGGTTCCATCCTCCCCCAGATTTAGAGGGTAATAATACTGGCCTCGGATTTAAGAGTCTCTATCGCTTTTCTTGCATAAAGACCTCAGAAAGCATCCAATGAACACCTGTTCTGCCCCAGTCCCCGTACTGGTGTTAGGAATACAGAGATGAGTCTGATACCCTGCTCTGGGCAGTTCTGTAGTCTGGTGGGACAGAAAGATACCTATACTTTTCTGTGATTCAGGAAAAGAAGAGGAGGACACACTAGAAAGAGTAACTGATTCTGCTTGAGGAAAGAGGATTTTGCCAGAGAGAGAAAAGAAAGATATTCCGAGTATCAAAAATAGCACCCAGACAAGGCATGGTGTGAAAGGGCAAGGCTTCCTGATCTTTTTCCCCGACACAGTACACGTGGAAAGTAGTATCTGTACACCAGAACGGAGCAGAGGATGCTGCCGATGACGAGATGAGACTCCACACACCTGCGGTCCACTCTCCGCACTCCGGAGAAGCCGCGGCTGAGGCCACAGCAGAGATGAGTGTTTTAACGGGATTGTGTTGGGGGAATGAGGCTGGAAAGAAACAAGTCAAACTGCCAAGGGCCTAGAATGAGGTTGTTAAAGGTTTTCTGTAAAGAGCCAGAGAGTAAATATTTTAGGCCTGGTGAGCCATAGGATTCCTTTTGCAGCTATTCACCTCCATCATTACAGTCGGAAGGCAACCATAGACAGTATGTAAATGAACGATTGTTCCACTAGAGCTTTTAGTACAAAAAAGACTCCTGGCCAGATTTGACCTGCAGGCCGTAGTTTGCCACCCCCCAGCCTCGAATGACAGGCCAAGGAGTCTGATCTCCGATGGGGTTTTAAAGTAGCTGCACCTTTGAGTTCTGTCCCCAAATCTGGATGGTCTTCTCTCACACCACCCAGCTGCAGCCTGGGTTGGCTGGCTGGTCTGTGTTCCTCCAACCCTTCCCACACCTCCCCTGACCCTAGTTGGGGCTTCCCTGCTCACCTTTGCTACTCCTTCCCCCTCCCATCTTTGTGCCTATCTCCCCCATGAGACTGTGAACAGTACTGTGTTGGGTTCAGCCTTCAGCCTTCCCCCAAGTATCTCACAGACGACCTGTCACAGTGGGCACCCAGGAAGGTTTCTGAAAGACCAAATGAAGGTGTGAGGAACAAAGCTATGCTAAGGAAGGAGCAAGGATCCTGAAGAGGCACATCTGAGAAACCATGTGGGCAGTGCTAATGTGAGCAGGCCTAGGCAAGAGGAGAGGGGCGGGAGGGCAGAGTGGCCTGAACCTTACTGGTATTTGAGAGTCTCCTGGTGGTTCCTCCAGTTGGCAATCTCTAGGGAACAGCTGTCCAGGCCCCGCACACAAGGGGGATCACCTGCTCCATCTGTCCCATCCACAAATGGCCGCAGCCGCACAGCCACCCTTACTCGAGCTGGAGGTGGGCGCCGGCCAGCCCCCACCTTGCTTAGCCGACAGCGACCAGCTCCTAGAGAGAAGGTAAGTTTTGAGGCATGAAATACGGTGGTAGCACAGAGGTAACGGTAGGAGTCTTGCAGGAAGAGCTACTTGATACAGCTGAGCTCTGAAGGATGAATAGCAGCTTGCCCGGAGGACGGCTGGAGATTGGAGGAGAGAGATTATATACAGGTCGGGGACTGCAAACCATATCACGTACTTAGCAAACATTAACATTTATTAAGCACCGACTACATGTCAGGCATACTTTAATCTTCACGGTGTCCCTGAGGTAGGTTCTACTCGTGCCATTTTACCAATGAGGAAGCTCATGGACGTGCGGCAGCTCTTCTGAGCACCTCAGTATGTTATACCTGGGGCCTGTGCCCATTACATCTTGTTTCATAGCCCACACTTTGTCCTTTTGCTCCTCAAAAGAATAAGCAGGGCCTAAAAACAAAACAAAACCCCAGCATCTTAAGTAGATTAGAGACCCTCATACCCTTGACAGAGGGGCAGGGAAGATGGATTGGAAGTGGAGGCTGAGGTCCAAGGGGACACCTTGGGAGGGCCAGAGGCCCCCAGCTCATTTCAGGGAAACTCCTTCCACCCTGGCTGTATTGTGGGTGTCCCCAAGCTTGGCCCCAGTTCCTTCCTTGCTCTACAAGTAGGTCCAGTGGGGTGAAGATTGTCAGGTTTACACCAATGACCTGGAAGATCTTGTTAAAATGCAGATTTCGGGATGCCTGCGTGGCTCAGTCGATTAAACATCTGCCTTCCGCTCGGGTCATGATCTCAGGGTCCTGAGATCAAGTCCCACATCGGGTTCCTTGCTCAACAGGGAGCCTGCTTCTCTCTCTGCCTGCCACTTTCCCTGCTTGTGCTCTCTCTCTCACACACAAATAAATAAAAATCTTTACATTAAAAAAAAAAATGCAGATTTTGCTTCAGTGCCTGGAATGATGCCTGAGGTTTTTTTTAATATTCTGCATTTCTAACTAACTGCCAGATGATGTGGATGCTGCTGGTGGGACATGCTTTGGATTGCAAAGGTATTGTAGACCAGCATCTTCCGGGGTTGTCGTAAGGATTAAAAGAGTTGACATTTGCCCCCACCCAAAACCAGTCCATGAACTGCCTTACTTTTCTGTGCTTCTATTTCTTACCTGAGGTTTACAACACATACTTACATGTTTAAAGTGTGTATACACACAAAACTGTTAATGATGGTTTTCTCTTGATGGGGATTATGTAGGTTTCTTTTCTATGTTACCCAGTTATGTAATGCTGTAATGTTTGCATTAAAAATAAATAAATAAATAACACTGTGGACATCTTCGTTTCAAGGGAGTAAGGTTGAGAGGCAGCCCCCTGTCCCTTTTGTCCCAGCTCAGTGTGCAAAAGGCATTAACATGCAATCCTTCTCTAGTGTAAGCTTTCTGTTTGGTTTGCTTCCAATAATTAAATCTAAGTCATTAAAAAAAAAAAAAAGATTATGAATATTTTATCAGAAAACACAAGATAAAACTTTTTTTTTTAAGATTTTATTTATTTATTTGACAGAGAGAGACACAGCGAGAGAGGAAACACAAGCAGGGGGAGTGGGAGAGGGAGAAGCAGGCTTCCCGCAGAGCGGGGAGCCCGATGCGGGGCTCGATCCCAGGACCCCGGGATCATGACCTGAGCCGAAGGCAGACGCTTAACGACCGAGCCACCCAGGTGCCCCACAAGATAAAACTTTTTTTCTTTTTTTTTTTTATAAAGATTTTATTTATTTATTTGAGAGAGAGAGAATGAGAGAGAGCACACGAGAGGGGGGAGGGTCAGAGGGAGAAGCAGACTCCCCGCCGAGCAGGGAGCCTGATGCGGGACTCGATCCAGGGACTCCAGGATCATGACCTGAGCCGAAGGCAGTCGCTTAACCAACTGAGCCACCCAGGCACCCAAGATAAAACTTTTATAAAAAAGTCTGTTTGGGGCACCTGGCGGGCTCAGTCAGTAGAACATGCAACTCTTGATCTTGGGGTCACAAGTTCAAGCCCCACACTGGGTGTAGGGATTAGTCAAAAAAATAAATAAAAATTTAACAACAACAAGTCTCTTTATTTTCGTGAGACTGAATGAGCTGAAAAATATCTTAGGAGGGTATTTCTCTATTTTATGTTGGAGGATACCACACTGTAGCTCACAGCTAACAGCAGAATTTTTTTTTTTTTTTTAAGATTTTTTTATTTATTTGGGGTGCCTGGGTGGCTCAGTCATTGGGCGTCTGCCTTTGGCTCAGGTCATAATCCCAGGGTCCTGGGATCGAGCCCCGCATCGGGCTCCCTGCTCCATGCGAGGCCTGCTTCTCCCTCTCCCACTCCCCCTGCTTGTGTTCCCTCTCTCGCTGTGTCTCTCTCTGTCAAATAAATAAATAAAATCTTTAAAAAAAAAAAGATTTTTTACTTATTCATTTAAGAGAGAGAGAGAGAATGAGTGAGCGGGAGGGAGCGGGAGAAAGAATCTGAAGCAGACTCCACACTAAGCACAGAGCCCAAAGCAGGACACGATCCACAACCGTGAGATCTCGGCCTGGGCCAAAACCAAGAGTTGGACACTCAACCGAGTGTTAGGTGCCCCTAACAGCAGAATTCTAACCTAGATCTCTTGGCCTCCAAAAATCTGCTTTCAATGAGGATGCCATATTGCCTATTACATACAACCTGGGAAAGTTCTTGGCAGCTCTGACTCTCCCCATTTGCTAGTGGTAGCAGCTAGTCGTCAGGACCATAGGCCTCATATAAGGCAAAAGGCTGGTATGTGGCCAACGCAGAAACAGCAAGACAAAAAGGTGGACAAGATGACCCCTGCTGAGAATTTTACACATAGTAAGGCATACCCATAAGCAGATGGCCTACAAGAACTGGGACTCTGCTCCTTCATCTGACAAACGAAGCCAGTAATTCCGTTATGGTTTACAAGGCACTTGGGCATCGAGTTTTCACTTGATCTTCATGAATCCTGAAAGTCAGTAGCAAGTCAATAGAAACCTGCAGACCTAACCATGCAGGTGAGAAAATTAAGGTGCACTGACTTGTCAAAAATGTGTGCAGGGGCAGAGAAAGAGGGCAGATACAGATGCATCCAAGGAAGTTTAAGGGGGAAGGGGAAGTCTATGGTAATGTAGAAAGAGTGTAGACTCATGTCAGACAGAGCTGAATTTAAATTCCAGCTCTAATACTTATTAGATTGTGACCTTGGGCAAATGACTTAACATCCATGTGCCCTGGTTTCTTTGTCTATAAAATGGGGTGAGGTGGGCCTTGGAAAGGCTTAATGAGAATCAAAACAAGTAACATGTAAAATGCCAATGCAGTAACTGGCATACAGTGAGTAGGTTCATTACTCAAGGTAAGATGGCCTGGGTTCAAATCCCAGCTCTGCCACTTACAACTAACTGAATAAACTGGGGGAAATGATGGTCTATTCCTGTGCCTCAATTTCCACACCTGTAAAATGGGAATAAATAAAAATACGTCCTCACTGGGTTGTTAAGGCAGTAAATAAAGAATTGATGTAAAAGTGCTCAGAATGTGCATTTGGCACATCGGTAAAAGCTCAGTAAGTGTTTTATTTTGTATTCATCCTTCATTTTCCAAACGTGGAAGCCTCAGTATAGAGAGGCTGGCTAACTTGCCTGTGGTCAACAGCTGCTAGTGACAGAGCTTCCACACTTGATCTTAGCCAAAAGGCCGAGAAGCGATGTGACAGAGCTACCAATGAAGGTCTAACTCCAAAGTTCATTATATGGCCTCCCAGTTCTCCTCGGCCCCTCCTTTTTGTATGCAACCCCATGGGCCTTGGAGTCAGAGACAAGTTCCACCTACCAGCTGTGTGACCTTGGGAAGCCTTCTTAACCTCTCTGAGCCTCAGTTTCTCTCTGTAACAGTATCTACCCTCATAAGATTGTGAGGAGCCACAGAAAGAATGTACATACAATGTTTGGCTCAGTGGCTGGCGGCAGGGGCTCAGTAAATGTTAGCTATTGTTACTACCTTCCTTCACTCTTGCTACTCACTCCTCCAAGCATCAGCTCACTTCCGCCCTCACCATTCTGCAGGGTCACCAATGACCTCCTTACTGCTAAATCCAGTAGACATGCCCGACCCCCATCCTATTTGACTTCCCAGCAAGATCCAACACCCTTGATGTGCTTTCCGTTGAGAAATAGACTTTCCCCTAGCTTCCATGCCAGAGAGCTGAGGGAAACAGCTCTCTGCTCACCCCGTCTAAGTTTCTGCCAGTCTTAAATGTTTTTCCTAGGCTCCTTCTATCCTCTCTCTAGCACAGGGTTGCTCAACTTTGGCACTATTATCTTGGGCTGGACAATTCTTTGTAATAAGGCTGTCCCGTGTGTTGTAGGATGTTTAGCACACATATGCTAAACACATATGCCAATAGCATTCTGTGGGCCACAGCCCCCCGCCCCACCTGTAACAACCAAAAAAGTCCCCAGATATTACAAATGTCTCCACGGGGAACAAAATCGCCCCTCGTTGAGAACTATACTCTGATTCATTTCATGGGCATGGTCCCCGCCTTTCTTGGCTTTAATTACTATCTTAAAGCTGATGACTCCTAATCCACACCTCCAAACTAGAGCTCGCTCTCAAACTTAGGATCCAAGTGCCCAGCTGCTGCCCTGACACCTCCCCGACACGGTTCTCAGGTACGTCAAACCCCACCTGTCCTTTTTTCTTTTTTTTTAAGATTCTATTTATTTGTGAGAGAGAGAGAGCACAATCAGGCGGAGCAGCAGGCAGAGGGAGAGGGAGAAGCAGGCTCCCCACTGAACAAGGAGCTGGATGCAGGACTGGATCCCAAGACCCTGGGATCGTGACCTGAGCCGAAGGCAGACGCCCAACTGACTGAGTCACCCAGGTGTCCCTAACTCTTCTTTTATTCATGAGGAAACTGAGCCAAAGACAGCGTCATTGGCCTCTTCATACATCATAAATAAGAAATCACTTGGGGGCTCAGTCGTCTGCCTTCAGATTTTGCACTCTCTAAAGCAGTTTATACATATCTCTCGTTGCCTTCCATGATAGTATATATTTATGATTATCTATTGAACAGATTATAAGCTCGTTTGGGGAAGGGTCAACATTCACTCAAGCATTTTTATGGTATTTATTTACTATGCACCAGACACAGTGAGCCTTGGAAAGGTGAGGGGAGGTTGTGCTCCAAAAGCAACAACATCAGGTGCTTGGGCATAACGGTTAAGAGCAGAGGATCTAGAGTAGGACTGCCTGAGTGCAAATTCAGACCCCAATATTTACTAGTCGTGTCAACTCTGAGCAAGCTATTTAACCCATCTAAGCCTCAGTCTCCTCATTTGTAAAACAGGGACAATAACAGCCAACCACCTCACAGCATTGTGTGATGATTAAATGATTCCTCACCATAAAGTGCTTACAACTGTGCCTGGCACCTAGCAAGGGCTCAACATGTGTCTGACATTCTGCTAAATAGCTCTGTTTCTCTACAGGGCCTGACAAACAGCAGGACACTCAAATCAATTACTATGGTGCCCACCATAATCACTGACCAGAACTCAGTGTACAGGAAGAGAGCAGAGACATATGTAAACAAATACTCACATACAAGATTCCGAACGTCCCAAGAGCCTTTCAACCCTAAGATAGCATTGACTTCCACGGCTAGAGCGAAAGGAAACACTCCCTTATTTCCCTGGTGCGTGATCTCAGCACATCTTAGGCTGTCAACTCACACCCAGCTGTGGCCGGTCTGAACTTCGGCCTGCCCTCCTGCATCTCCCAGGGATCTCCCCTCACCCAAACAGTAAGTCATACACAGAACCCTTCCCCCAAAACGCGCATCCAGCTCCTTTCTTTTGGTCCTTACGGTTAAGTGTCAGTTACTTTTCGCTCGATTACTCACGTCATCTCCCGAGATGGGGTCACTGTCCCCATTCCACAGAGAAACTGAAGCTCACAGAGGAAAAGTGCGCTAGGCTCAAACAAAGCTCTAGGGTCGGAACCGGCTCTTAACACGGTCCACTGACCCGCGCGGAGAGCTGGAAACAGTGAGCAGGAAAGAGCGAGGGGGCTGACCAGCTCGGGACTCCCACACTCCCACCTTCCCCTCCCCGCCCCCGCGCCATTTCGGCCTCTCCCCGACAACCGCGGAACCCGGACCAGACTCCGGCACATTACCCCACCAGCCTCCAGACTTCGGCGCCCCGCCCAGGCCGGGCTCGCATACCTGAGATCGTCGCCGCCATCTCGCGTCGCCTCCGCTGCGCCGTGCCCCCCGCGTCCATTCCACTCCCTCCGTTGGCCCGCCTCTCCCATTCGAATTTCCCGGTGCCCCGCCCCCTGTCCTGGGCTCCACCAATCACGGCTACTCGCCGCCGGAAGCCCCTGCTGGTGGCTCGCAACTATCCCGCCCTCTAGGGTTCGCCTCAGGGACCTGCAAGAAAGTGTCCCGTGGCGGAGGACGCATGCGCGCAGGTTGGCCACCCAGCCGTGGACGTCGCGGCCCGCGCCCCGCTCGAACGCTGGTGCCGACGGCACGGGCGGCGGTGGCCGTCGGACGAGCTGCTGCGCGCGGCTGGGCACTGGACTCCCCGTACCTTCTGGCTTTCGGGTTTCCAAGCAAAGATTTGCGTAAGTGCAGACTTTTCGCCTCCTTTTCCCCCCTCAACCATGAATTTTGGTACGAATCAAGCAGTGATTCAATAGATTTCCCCCCAAAATTTCCTTGAATTGAATATTCTAAGTGAGCTTCACTTTCTGCAGTTTCTTGCCTCGGGTTGTTTCGCGCCCTGTGGGGTGGGGTGGTCGTTTTTGTGGATTTCAGGACTTGAACTCAGTTTCAGTCAACGGGGTGCTTTACCTTCTGGTCACTTGTCACTCCTGTAGGTCTGGACCACGCTGTCTGGATGTAGATAGTCATGGTGCACTCACCTCTTGCTGAGCCCAAATCCGCCATGTGAGGTGCAGATGCCAGGTGACATATGTGCCCTCTTATGTCAAATCTGAGCCCGGGAGACCAGCTCAGATGTTCCTTACTTTGTAACTCAACACATCGGAGTGGGCGTTAAAGGCGTGTTCAGTCTTTTACCTTGTCAACTTCACCCACGGTTCCACCCACCCAATGTCCCGTGGTTCACCGGTCTGTGAAGTAGTTACCTGTCCCTTCTGGAAGCTTAACCAGGGATGAATATCCCATCTTTGAGTTCCTGGTAGGGCCCTGGTTTAGAGATTATGTCCAACCTATTCAAAAACAAAACAAGTGTTAGACCAGTGGTTCTCAAATTTTTTGGCCCTGGAATCCTTTTACATTCTTTTTTTTTTTTTTTTTTTTTTAAAGATTTTACCTATTTGAGAGAGAGAGAATGAGAGACAGAGAGCATGAGAAGGAGGAGGGTCAGAGGGAGAAGCAGACTCCCTGCCGAGCAGGGAGCCCGATGCGGGACTCGATCCCGGGACTCCAGGATCATGACCCGAGCCGAAGGCAGTCGCTTAACCAACTGAGCCACCCAGGCGCCCTATCCTTTTACATTCTTAAAAAGTGAGGCTCCAAGGGTGCCTGGCTGGCCCAGTCGGTAGAGCATGCAACTCTTGATCTCGGGGTTGTAAATTTGAGCCCCATGTTGGGTATAGAGATTACTTAAAAAAATAATTAACAGATCTTAAAAAAAAAAAGTTGAAGCCCCAAAGATCTTTTGTTTATATGGGTTGTGGGTTGTGTCTATTCAATAGTTACTGTATTAGAAATTAAAACAAATTAAAAATATTTATTAATGCACTTCAAAATTGCAGTAACAAATCCATCGAGACAGAAGGTAGATCCGGGCTTGGTGAAGGGTTGGTGAATTGGGACTATGGCTGTTAGGTATGGAGTTTCTTTTTGGGCGATAGAAATGTTCTGGAATTAGTGTGATAGTTGCACTACATAGTGAATATACATAGTGAACTGAAAACCACTGAAGTGTACACTTAAAAATGGTAAATTTTATGTTGTGTGAATTATATCTCCATTTAAAAATCTGCTCAAAAAATTACAATAACAAACCCATTACATATAATATAAATAACATTTTAATTTTAAAAATAACTTTTCCAAAGCAAAAAAATATATATATAGTAAGAAGAGTGACACTGTTTTACATTTTTATGAATATAATGCCTGGCTTAAGGGAAAATAGCTGTATTCTATTTGCTTCTGCATTCAGGATGTTGTGATATCAATATGTCATATAGCTTCTTGAAAACTCCACCATATACTCAAGAAAGGATGCAAGGGGAAAAGGCAAATGGTATCTTAGTTTTATTATGAAAATAGTTTTGGCCTTGCAGACCCTCCCCCTAAAGTGTCTATGAAAATAGTTTTGGCCTTGCAGACCCTCCCCCCAGCAGCCTCCAGAGTTTCCTGGACCACACTTGGGAAACCACGGACTTAAGACGATTGGCAGCTTGGTCTTCCCCACACTTCAGGAAGGGCTCTTCATATTTTCATATTTGTTGCCAGTCACCAGATACTTGGTAAGATACCTGCCAGAAATGGTTCTGTTGGTGGTTGTAGTTTAGGGATTTGACCTTTGCTGTCTCCTGGGACTGCATCAGCTTGTGCAGATTCAGGCTTCTCTATTCTTGGGAATGCTCAAGATGCCTGGTGCTCTGTTTACTTAAAATGGCTCTTTCCCTGCTACCTTCTGCAGTGGGAGCTTGAGGACTCAGTACCAGCCTCTGTGGAGTTCCTGATGATCCACATGAGGAAACAGTCATAGTTCTATATCACCCAGTTAATTTGGTTAATTTGGTGACCTCCTGTAGGGAGGGTCTTGAGGAGGGCTTTTTTTTTTTTTTTTTTTAAAGTAATTTCTACACCTGACCTGGGCTCGAACTTACAACCCCAAGATCAAGAGTCCCGTGTTCTACCAACTGAACCAGCCAGGCGCCCCTAGCTGGCGGAGGCTGGGTGGGTGGTGGGGGAGGAGAGGAGTGTTCTTTTTGAGAGATTGCCTTTCAACTCCAGGTTGCCATCAGAGGAGCTGTGGGCTCTTTGTAGCTTGTGGGCCTTTGGGCCCTTCATTCCAGGCATGTTCCAGAGCACTCCCTACTTGAGGAGACCTCAGGCATGCCCCTGTTCCAGGCCACCTTCTTCATACACATAGCTCAGTTATCCCTATATAGCATTCAACCACTGCACAATGAGGCCAGTTGTTTTCGTGTAACAGTAAAGTCTTAGAAATTAGATTTCTAGATGTATGAGCTCAATACATCTTAGAGAGCATGTGACCCAGAGAAGCTCATTTTACAGATGGGTGATTGAAACCCAGAGAGGTTAAGAGATTTGAATGAGACCATGTAGCTGTGCAAAGGTAGGACTTAGCTTTCCCAAGTCCCTGGGCTGTACTCTGTCAACTCACTATGACATCTAGTAGCTAATAGCTAAGTTCCCTGCATTCCTCAGTAATCATTTTATCTGATTTTGGTCAGCAAACTCCTTCACTGTCTGCTATTGTCCTAACTCCCCACCCCCAGCCCTCCTAGGTTTTCTCAGGTGCAACAGGTAGTTTATATGTCTGGCTAGGCTGTAGTCGAGCATTCAGTCAAAACTAATCTAGGTGTTGCTCTTGAACACGGGGGCTCTTGACTGGCTCCGTTGGTAGGGCACGCCACTCTTGATCTCAGGGTGGTAAGTTCAAGACCAACCTTCAGAGTAGAGATTACTTAAAAAAAAAAAAAAGTTGAACACATAGAAACAGTAGAATGTGGTTGCCAAAACCTGGGAAGTATGGGAAATGGGGACATGTGAGTAAAAGGGTACAGACTTTCCACTGTGTCACATGGTGACTGTAGTTGAAAATACTGTATTGTATGATTGCGATTTGCTAACATAGTAGATCTTAAGCGTTCTCACAAAAAAAATTTTTTTTTAAGGTAACTATTGATAAAATAAGATATGGGAGGTGCCTGGGTGGTTTAGCCAGTTAAGTGTCTGCCTTTGGCTCGGGTCATGATCCCAGGGTCCTGGGATCGAGCCCTGCATTGGGTTCCCTGCTCTGTGGGGAGTCTACTTCTCCCTCTCCCTCTGCCCCTCCCCCTTGCTTGTATGTTCTTTCTCTCTCTCAAATAAATAAATAAAATCTTTAAAAATAAATAAATAAGATATGAGGATATAATATACAGCATAGGGAATATAGTTAATAATATTGTAACAATTTTTTTAAGATTTTATTTATCTATTTATTTGTTTATTTATTTGAGAGAGAGTTCAAGCATGAGCAGGGGTGAGGAACAGAGTCTGCTGAACATGGAGCCCAATGCGGGGCTCGATCTCACAACCCTGAGACCACAGCCTGAGCCGAAACCAAGAGTTGGACGCTTAACTGACTGCGCCACCCAGGCGCCCCAACCACGTCATAATGTATTTAAATAGTAAATCACCATGTTGTATACCTGAAACTAATACAATATTCTATGTCAATTATTCTTCAAAAAAAATTTTTTAAGGTAACTGTGAGGTGATGGGTGTGTTAAGTAACTTGATTGTGGGAGTCCTTTCACCAGGTATACATATCAAATCATCACGTCGTACACTTCAAAAATATTAGAATTTTATTTGTCAATTATACTTCAATAAAGCTGGAAAAAATTTTTAAGAAAATTAAGTTACTAAAAGTGTAACATTTGATGATATAATACATTAATTTACAAGGAAGCAAAAGAACAAAACTGGGGTTTCCTTGAGGAAGAAGAAGTTCCACCCATGGACTGCAGCACGCCCTCCTGCCCTCGAGTTTCCAGATGGCCAGCCTGCCCTCCAGATTTTAGACTTGCCTCACCCGCCTCCACAGTTGTGGAGCCAATTCTTTGCAATAAGTCCCTTTATCTATAGGGGTCGCCTGGTTGGCTCAGTCGGTAGAGCATGCGACTCTTGATCTCGGGGTTGTGAGATCAAGCCCTGTGTCAGGCCCCACACTGGGCATAGAGCCTACTTAATGTTCTCTCTTCCTCTTCCTCTGCCCTTCCCCCCCCAAAAAATTAATTAAAAACAAGGCTAATTTTTCCTTGTACTCCTCATCTTAGAGAGGATCCAACTCTTCCCAGTTGCCAATACTAAACATGGTAGTTCTTCTAGACTTTCCTCCTTCACGCACCTTCATGCGTTCATTTATCAAGTTCTGAGTCCACCCTCCCCCTTGAATCTCTCAAATTCCTCCCTCTCTTCTCTTCCTCACATTGTTGCCTTTGTTCAGATATCCATCATCACTGATCTAGACCTATTCTCTTAACTATTACCCTGCTTCACCTTCAATCCATTTTCCCTACTTATACCAGAAAAAAATGACTTCCTTATAAATCTTTCTCAATCCCTTGGGTGAAATTTTGGTTAAATGGCTTCATGTAGCCCATAAAATAAATAAAGTTTCAATAGTTTAGCATGACATTCATGGTCTCTGCCTGTCCATGAGCTTCATCTTTGCCGAGTTGTACTTTGCATTTTAGCTGTGCTAAACCACTTGTCATTTTCATGTGTTCGTATTTCTGCATAACCTGGGGCCTGAGCCCAATACTGGGCCCCTGTACATGTGTGCACGTGGACACACACACACACACCACCCCTTCCTTCACCAAGTCTTCCTTAGCCTAGAGGAAAAGAACCCAACTTTCAGTGGTCTTTGTATTCCGAAGCACCTAGCAGAGAATATTTGATAAATGTATGATTAGCTCAGTTTAGCAATTTTCAAACTTTATAAGTGAAGAAAAATTTTCTTTAAAAATCAAATCTTTTACAGAAGCCTAATATGTAGACTAGACAATAGCCAGGAATCCCATTACTTCATCCTCTTCTGCTGCTTCTGCCTCTAAGGTCCACCCGGCCCCATGTGAAAGCCGCTAGCTTAAAGCATGTCCTGAAGTTGACCAGATAGCTCTGTCAGACTCAGCCATACAAAGGAACAAAGTCCTGACACGTGCTACAGCATGGATGAACCTTGCAAATATGGTAAGTGGGAGAAGCCAGACACAAAAGGCCACGTTATTGTATGATTCCCTCTACATGAAATGTCGAGAATAGGCACATCCATAGAGACAGAAAATAGATGGGTGGTTACGAGGGGCTGGAGAAGGGAATGGGGAGTGACTGCTTAATGGGGCTGAGGTTTCTTTCTGAGCTGATGACAGTATCCGGGAATTAGAGAGGGATGATGGTTGCACAATCTCTACTAAAAACCACTGAAATGATACACTTTAAAAGGGTGAATTTTATGTGCTTTATATCTCAAAAAAAAGTAATTACAGTGACATAATTATTCCATTCCATGGAATTGTTTGAGAGAAATAAAGAAATTGTTATAAAAACAAGCTAGGTATTAGTTTACTTCTGTAATGTTAGTATTTCTTTCTAAAATTACATGTAAGGGGGCGCCTGGGTGGCTCAGTTGTTAAGCATCTGTCTTCGGCTCAGGTCATGATCCCGGGATCCTGGGATCGAGCCCAGCATCAGGCTTCCTGCTCAGCAGGGAGCCTGCTTCTCCCTCTCCCTCTCCCTCTCCCCCTGCTTGTGTTCCCTCTCTCGCTGTGTCTCTGTCAAATAAATAAAATCTTTAAAAATAATAAAATAAAATTACATGTAGGGACGCCAGGGTGGCTCAGGCAGTTAAGCCTCTGCCTTCAGCTCAGGTCATGATCCTGGGGTCCTGGGATCGGGTCCCACATCAGGCTCCTTGCTCGGCGGGGAGTCTGCTTCTCCCTCTGCCTGCCGTTCCTCCTGCTTGTGCTCTCTCTCTGACAAATAAATAAAATCTTTAAAAAATAAAAATAGGGCGCCTGGGTGGCTCAGTCGTTAAGCGTCTGCCTTCGGCTCAGGTCATGATCCCGGGGTCCTGGGATCGAGCCCCACATCGGGCTCCCTGCTCGGCGGGAAGCCTGCTTCTCCCTCTCCCGCTCCCCCTGCTTGTGTTCCCTCTCTCGCTGTGTCTCTCTCTGTCAAATAAATAAATAAAATCTTTAAAAAAATAAAAAATAAAAATAAAATTATGTTTACATAATTGTTATCTTTGTCTGACTGGGGAGAAATGTGACTCTGGCACTCCCCATGATGTAAATCAATCTTTTGGGAGCAATGAGTGACTTCCCCCACCCCCAACCATCACCACCAAAAGACAAAACAAAAAACCGTCACAATCTTAGGACTGGCAACTAGAGTCTTAAGAATTCTCTCCAAAGCAACTTTATATCCTTGATGTATCTCTGCAGCCACTCTGTTGCCTCTGGAACACTAAGCAACCCCCTAAGTTCATGGAAACCCACGATGGAAATCTACCCCTCTTGTAATGCCCTTGTTTGAGGATGGTATTGGCAGAGGAGAAGCTGTTGAGGAGGTGGTGGCTTCCTAGGGAAAGAAGCCCAATTCTGAGCGAGCTAAACTAAGCAAGGACACCAGTGCTTCTGGGCAAAGGAGGGGGGGAGGGGGGAAACTAGGCTGGAGTCATAGACAAGGTCCTTGACACAAACGTAGGCCATGCTTTGGGAGTCAGGTGGATTCTGGGAAACAACAAAGGAAAATGGCCCAGGCCAGAGACAGCAAGTGAGTTAAGGTCAAGAGCCTTTTGGTGGAGAGGCACTATCTCAAGGGGAGAGAAGGGTGAGAGAGTGGAACATCTGGGGGTTTGGCAATGAGCCACAGCTAGGCCTTACCCCCAGCCTCAGAACACCAGTTTGGGTAAACAGTCTCAGGAGCTATCCTTGAAGAAAAGAGTCGGTACAAGCCCGAATCTTATCTCCTCTTGATAAATTATGAAGAAAAGCCAAGACTTTTGCACTTCTCTCTCTCTCCCTCCCACTCTTCCCCAGAATGACGTCCGTCCGACAGATAAGCAGAAATGAGCTTCGCACGTCCAGAAGCAGAGCCAGGAGGCAGATCCCCGCGGCACGCCCCCACAGACACAAGTGGTAGCTATGTCCTTTTAGCTTTTTTATTGAGCCATGTGGATGAGGTTCATGGTAAAGAGGTTCTCACCCCCCCTTGCGGTGCCCGGCCTGGGACGGAGCTGAGGCTCAGCAACTGCCACAGTCACTGGGGTAGACGTCCCAGTGCAGGCCAATGGCGTTGATGAGGGAGCCAGCGCGACCACTGATGAATCGAAGCACAGTGTGGGGGTACAAGGGGACAGCATTGAAACTCTTGCCTGTTTTTTTCCCAAAAGGCAGGTAGCGGCCCTTGTCAGTCACAAAGACCAGCTGCCTCACGTAGTACTTGTACTTGCCAGACACCTGGATCACTGACTCCCCAGGGTGCAGGAAGATCTCCTTCAGGTCTCCCAGGGTGCCGCCCACGTAGTCGCTCCACACCTTGCCATAACGGACCTGGAGCCTAGAGGCCGGGCAGGGAGGGAAGGAAGACCGACGCTGAGTGGGGTGATCCGAATTCAGGACCCCTTGGCCTACCCGCCGAGACCTGCAAACTGGTGACGGGT
The DNA here is from genome assembly GCF_004348235.1 of Phoca vitulina. Classification (NCBI taxonomy): domain Eukaryota; kingdom Metazoa; phylum Chordata; class Mammalia; order Carnivora; family Phocidae; genus Phoca; species Phoca vitulina. The sequence goes on along the minus strand of NW_022589748.1, from coordinate 10,423,735 downwards.
GACAGGCCTCCTGCCAGTCCCACAGTGTGTGAGGGATGAGTGAGCCCTTGAGATCATACAGGGAACTTCAACTCATTTTGCCGACAAACACATAGGCTCAGAAAGGAAAAGTCACTTAGCCAGAGTCACCCAGACCAGACCAGTGTTGGAGCTTGATTTTGAAATCTAGATTCCTTGGGGCGCCTGGGTGGCTCAGTCGGTTAAGCAGCTGCCTTCGGCTCAGGTCATGATGGGATCGAGTCCCGCATCGGGCTCCCTGCTCGGCGGGGAGCCTGCTTCTCCCTCTCCCTCTGCCTGCCTCTCTACCTACTTGTGCTCTCTATCTCTCTGTCAAATAAATAAATAAAATCTTTAAAAAAAGAAATCTAGATTCCTGCTGTGCCGCCCACCCCCCACACACACACACACCCCGCCCCACGTGAAAGGAGCAGAGGGATCTTTCTGGAAGGTTCTCATGAGGGCAGAGACTTTGTTGTCCCAGGATATAGTCCAGGATCAGAAGGATACACATTTTTAGAAGACGCATCAGCAAAGATGGAGGATGCCGGAGGGGCCTTACACCTTGGATGGGGCCAAACCAGCCACTTTCCAGGCGCCTGAACAGCTATGGTATATGATTTGCCCGAGGTTGCGTGTGCTTGGGGCGGTAGCAGCACTGGCCTCAGATCTCGGTCTTCTAACCACTCTCACATATTATCATTGGGACTTGCTGACTGGAACAGACGTAACCCAAAGTGACTGAGAACTTTCCAGTTTAGTAAGATCAGAGAGGATCCCCAAACCCAGAGAAACACAAAGAATCTTACCCTACGATGTAGTATCTGTTGACCCGGATACGGATGGCGGTGATGGGACCTTCCAGCTGGTAACCAGAATGGGAGAATCGCTGCCCTCCACCACCTCCATACTCTCCATTGTAGGAGGAGGACCTAGCCTGAACTGGAGGGGACAGTAGGAGTCGGAGGGAGAAATCTCGAGCTCAGTTTCTCCCCACCATCTCTATACCTCCCACGACTCAGTGCCCACCACTCCAAGCCAGCTTGACCACCAGCAGTGAAGGAGGCTGCCTTCCCATGACGCTAGTGCTGGGCTCCTGGCTTCTCACTTACTGGCACTGGCCCAGGCTGATGCACAGAGAAGGGCAAGAAGAGCAATGGTCAACATCCTGGCGCTGAAGTGGAAAGAAAGGAGAAAGTCAAGGGTTAGCCTTTTTCCTCTGGACTTCATTTAGCCAGGTATCCCTGACCTCCAGTTGAGACTCAGCCTTCTTTGTCCTTCAACTGAGACCTAACTGACCCAATCTTGGGTTTAGAAAGGATTGTCCCTAGTCTCTGGTCCTGCTCCTAGAAGTCTATCTTCTGTGTCCTTAACCCCTCTGTCCTCCCTGGTCTGGAGGTAGCCAACTCCCTTCTTCCATCCCAGATCAGAAGATCAATCCTAACCCTCTATCTGGACCAAGCTGTGTTAAGTCCTGTTCCCTCCTGGCACAAAGCAGGAAAAGAGTTTGCAAAGAAGTGGAGACCATCTCCAAATCATAGAGACGGTTGAGTTTCCCAAACCAGGAGTCTGAGCAAAACCTAACTGAAATCTGCCTGTGATGGACTGGCCTGGCTTGGGGGACATCTGGGGCAGAGTTCAAATTCTTAGCTTCGCGCTGGTCTCTGATCAGAAGGAAAGGAGCATTTTAGAGCCGCGTCTCTGTGTCACCGGGGGAGTGGAGGTGATGATAGACGAGACTGCCACCACCAGCATCAGAGTAGTTCAGGCGGAGGTGGATAGACTGAGAGGTTGCAGAAGGAGTTTGGACCAGCTCAAGATAGTAGATACCAGATGCCTGCTCTATGTGTCATTCTTTCTCCACTAACACAAATCCTGCCGCATCGATGCCCCCGAGCATCCCAGGCATCCCCAGTCCTTCCCCCGAGACCCAGATATCTTTGCACCTTACTCAGATGCAGATGCCCCAGTGAGCTGACACACAGGTCTCCCCTGCTGCTCAATCCAGGCAGTTTCCTGTCCAGCTCAGCTTGAATTCCCCCTAACTCAAACCCAGCCATCCCTGTCACCCATTAGCTCAGGCCTCTGTCACCCATCACCTGGCAGTTTCAAGTGCAAAGTAGTCCCCCTGAAACTTTCAGATCTTTTATACCAGGTCCAAGCCCTCCCCCTGCTCTTTATCATGTGAACCTCACCTCCTGAGCAAATATGATCAATCTCTTAGGATCGGTTATTAGGCAGGGTCTGGAACTTCTTATCCTGCCTCTCCCCCTGAGGGTTACAGGTCATAGGGTGGGGTCCACTTAGGGCCAAGGCCCAGATCTCAGGACAGGCAGAATAAACTTGAGAAAAGGTCACCAACTGAAGGGCCAGAAGCTTTGGGTGGGCGAAGTTGCTACTCACTTCTGGGTGTGGTCTAAGGTTCTCCCTCCCCTCCTTGGGTGTTCTGCAGGTGCTCCTACCTGCAATCTGTCAACTTTCAGGATAAACACTGTCCTCTCAGGGCATTTGAAATATAGATTCTTCTGGAAAGGGATTACACTCCCAATGCCCTAGACTTAGGAGTGTCTTCTATTTTCCAGACAATTTTTTCTGTCTGTCTTCCCTGTTACTTTGTATGGAAAAAAAGTCCAAACATATAGAAAAATTGAAAGAATTATACAGTGAACACCCATATACCCCCATGTCAATTCTACCGTGGTTAATATTTTGCTGTGCTTGTTTTTTTTTTTTCCCCCGTCTATCCATCCCCAACCTGCCAGACTGTTCACAAACCTTTTCGGAGAAGGGTAACAGTTTCGGAGAAGGACACTGAACTCCTGTAGATCCCCCTCCTGGGAACAGAGGTCCAGAGGGCAAGTGGAAAGCTAAGGAAGTAAAAGTAGACAGGTCCTCCTTTGGGGGCAGTTCTGGGCTTGGGGCCTTAGGACTTCCGGGAGTGACGGCCGAATCTTCTGGGGGCTACAGCCCACACTGGACAGTTGCTCTTTCCCATAGGTCTGAAACCTCCCCAGGGTTGATGTAATAGATTTCTTCTCTTTGGAGGCCCTTCCCTTCCACCTAAGTCCCTAGGACAGACTCCTGAGTCCTACTTCCTGACCCCTCTAAGACTGGCTCTTTGACCCTCTGAGTCAGCAGATCCTCCCAAGCAGAGGGAAGGATGGAGCCCAGGGAGGGGCTGGAGTCATTAGCCTCAGTTCTTAATGACTAGTAGCTGGACACACAGAGCACCCACCCATCACAGGCTCACCATCTAGGACTGAGGACTCCTTCCAAGAACACAAGGGAGCCACACCCTAAGGAGCCGGCAATAGGACAGGGCTCTTCACGGGAGGTTCCAGAACAAGGAGGGCAGCCAAGGACACGTTGTCTGACGGCTCTTCTCCAAGTTCAAAACAAGCCTGTCCTGCTGACATAACTTCTTCATTCCAGATATTTTGTTCTGTCTCTTGTCCTCTCTGGCTTTCCTTTCTTTCCCGATTCTCTGTCTTGATCTTTTCCCCTCATCTCCTGTTCTGAGGATTTTTCTTTATATTCCCTCTCTCCGTGCCTTTTTCCTTCTGCCTCTTTGTCTCTCCTCCTCCCCCAAACTCTCTCTTTCCTGTCTCCTCTCTCACTATTGTTTGTTTCTCTCCTCTTCCTTATTAGTATATCCCACAGGATGGAACCAAACACCAGATATCAAAGATGGCAGCTCTGAGAGGTCTGAGGTGAACACCTTGGGAGAACGCCCTCGTCTTCCCATGCATGACACATCTGGGACCCTCCGAACAGAGGCCCCCACACTTGTCATAGGTTCACTCTGAGGCACTGACTCAGAGAGCCAGAGTCTCCCCCATGCCTGCAGACTGGCCCCTGGGTTCCCCACAGCAGGCCCTCCAGCCCCTCTCCGGAGGGTAATAGAGGCCTTTCTTCCAGTGCGAGGGGTCTCAGGGTTCATCCTCGGTCGGTCCCAGAGACCAGATAGGCCATGGTGCGGCTAATGTGGGGACGTCCAGGGTTTGCTCTGATGAGGCGCCTGAAGAGCCAGGAGGAAAATGGTGGAGGCAGGATACCCGGCCCACCTCTGCTTCCACTTCATTAGCTCCTGTTTGAACTTCCCACATTTTACCCATGTGTCTGCTGGGGGCCTACCTGCCTTAGTCCTACAGGCAGTGGGGGTCACCCCCTAGGGTCCCACAGGCAGTGGGGGTCACCCCCCTAGGGTCCGACAGGCAGTGGGGGTCACCCCCTAGAGTCCCACAGGCAGTGGGGGTCACCCCCCTAGGGTCCGACAGGCAGTGGGGGTCACCCCCTAGGGTCCCACAGGCAGTGGGGGTCACCTCCCTAGGGTCCGACAGGCAGTGGGGGTCACCCCCTAGGGTCCCACAGGCAGTGAAAGACCAAAGCCTCCCCAGGCTTTCCGCTGTTGCAGGCAGTTTAGGTTCCCTCCCTGTCTTCTCTGCCCTCTTGGCAAAGCAACTTACTCAACACATTTATGGAGCATCTGTGTGTGGGCCACACCGCTCTAGATGCTGGAGAGACAGCCACGGAGGAGAGTCCCATGTACCCCCAGGAGCTTTCGCTCCAGGCTCCAGGGGGGCCGTCAGACAATCGAACAACTGTTGGCACATGACAGGCCTTGAGGAAATAAAGCAGAGTGAGCCTCGAGCAAGGCTGGGGAAGGCGCTCCTCTGCCGGGGAGGCCGCCCTGCTCCCGTAACGTTCCCGAAGACCTGACTGAACGATGGAGAGAAGACAGGTGTTTGGGTGAAGACTGGGCCTGGTGAAGGCACGAGTACCAAAGCCCTGCGCAGGGGTGTGCGGGGCGGTGTGCGGGCAGAGTAGAAACGGGGGGCGGGGGAGGAGGGGGAGCCTGTGGTAAGTGTGGAAGCCAGGGGGAGGGGAGGTCGGGGGTTAGACGGTGTAGGGCCTGGGAGGCGGTGGTCAGGAGTTTGGATTCCTCCTGATGGTGAGGGGAGCCGTGGAGGGGTTTTGCCTTTTAAAAAGTGGCGAATGGAGGGGCGCCTGGGTGGCTCAGTCGGTTGAGGTGGGACTCGTGGTTTCGCCCAGGTCGTGATCTCCGGCTGCGGGATCGAGCCGGCGTCGGGCTCCCGCGGAGTCCGCTTCTCCCTCTCCCTCCCCCTCTGTCCTTCGCTCGATCGCTCTCTCAAAAAAATAAATAAAGTATATTTTTTAAAGATTTTATGATTTTATTTATTTGAGAGAGAGAGAGAGAGCACGAGGAGGGGGAGCAGCAGAGGGAGAGGGAGAAGCAGGCTCCAGGATGAGCTGGGAGCCCGATGCGGGGCTCGATCCCAGGACTCTGGGATCATGACCTGAGCCGAAGGCAGACGCTCAACCTACTGAGCTACTACCCAGGCGCCCCAGTAAAAAAAAAAAAAATTTTTTTAATAAAAAAGTAAAAGTGGAGAATGAAGCTCGGTGGGGGTGGGGTGGGGGGTGGTCAGAGTGCAGCGCGAGCTCTCACCACCACCACCCCTCCGCCACACCCGGTCCCCCGGGGCTCCGCTCCTCCCCTGCTCGGCGCCCGGAGAACTACCTCCTCTCCCAGACAAAGCAGCTTAAGTGCTGGTGCAAATTCAGACCCCGGGGCTGGGGGTGGAGGGATAGGGTGGGGGTGGGGGGGTGAGAATCTGCCCCCTCGCTCCGATCACGGAGTTTCCAAAAGGTGTTTCCAGACAATGGCCGATCTGTTTCCTGTTCAGAAAACAAATTCTCTCTCTCCTCATGTGTGCCTTGGGTCTCCCGGATGGCTTCATTTGAACAAAGGGTTTTACTGCAAAAGCAAAATGAACATTTCTGTTCATCCTTCACTGTTCCAGGGAGGAAACTGAAGTCTCGCGAGAGAAGTGACCCCACTAAAGTGGCAGAGAGGGTCCCTCCACTCCCTACCCTCCTGTCCCCAGTGCCCCACATGCCTGCCCCCGCAGGGGCCCGCGGTTTACTCTTGCCACTCCTGTTGCCTAAATGTTCTCCGCCTTCTGCTCTCCTAGTATCTTCTACCCTCAAGACAGTCAGCCATACCATCCCCCGCCGCCCGGTACCCCTCACCGAGCCTTCTATCACAGGCGTCCCCTCCCCAGCCCCTCCACTACAAACAGAATTCCTTTCTCTGGCCTCCAGCTGTGCTTCCTACAGCACCAGCCCGGTTCCGATTACCCTGCGCTGTTAGTTATCTGTTTACACAGAAGCCTCCGCTACTAAACCTGGAGCCCATCCCAAGGTTCTTGCTCCCCACCTGGCACAGAGCAGGCGCCCCAGAAATGACGCTCAGATGCCCTGGCTACGGAGAGAATTCTATTAAATGCTCCTCCTTTGTCTTTTCATGCCTGTGTCTCTCTTCTGGCAGGCTTGTGTTTGGGTTCTCTTGTTTCTTATTTCTGAATCTTCTGGCGAAATTCTGTATTCGGTAGAATACTGGACATAAAGATAGAATTTCAGGTTGAGGTCCTCCAACCAACACTCAGTAGCTGGGTGAATGTAAAGAAGTCACTTTATTTTTTGGAGCCTAGATTTCTGCATTTGTAAAATGAGGGGGTGGGTAAAAAGGGTCTCGAGATCAACCCAAATCCTCAAGGACAATGTTTTTCAAACTGTAGGTCTTAACTCACTAGTGGACCACAAAATCAGTTTAACAGCTTCAAGACCACAAGTCTAAATACTGTTTCCTCAACTATTGTTTCAGTTAAATACTCTATACTGTGTGTACTGGCTCATAATATAAAATGTTCTTTCCTATTGTGAATTGCTGTTTCTGAAAAAAATAAACTTTACCTTTCTCAAAGGGTAAGATTCTTTGTATACCAACACAATTCAAAACTGCCAGGCTAGAAGTGGGTTGGGACACCTCTAGGGTAGTAACCAGAGCAGCTCCAGAAACCCACTCAGGTGGAGAAGTAAATGTTAGTAATTTTTTTTTTTTACATGTAATTGACATGTAACATTATCAGTTTCAGGTATACAACATAATGACTGGACAAAATGAGTTAATCACTTTTTGAATTTGGAAACCTATAGTGATGGACCAGGAATTCGTGGACAGAATGTTGTATTAGAGACAAGTCTTAAAGCTTGGCTCCTGCCCTTACTCATTCCATGACCTTTGGAGCTTCAGTTTGTTCATCTGCTATAGGAGATGAGACCAACCAATTGTCACAAGCCCCTGGCACGGATCTGGCACACATAAATACAGAATAAACGTTTATTTTTTTTCTCTCTTTAATTCTCACAAAACATGGCCTAAGAGTTTATTTATTTATTTGTCAGAGAGAGAGAGAGCACAAGCAGGGGGAAACCGGCTCCCCGCTGAGCAAGGAGCCCAACTTGGGGCTCGATTCAGGGACTCCGGTATCATGACCTGAACAGAAGGCAGACACTTAACCACCTGAGCCATCCAGGTGTCCCATGGCCTTTCTTTTTATATCTCTTTCAGATAAAGTTGATGAGGGCAAGCCTTGTCTTTCTTATCTGTAGTTAGCTTTATTTTATGGTTTAACTTAGTTCAGATCCTGGAGATCTTTATCAAATGCATCATAAGACTTGAAGAAAGAAAATTTTTTTAAGTTTATTTTTTTAGTCATCTCTACATCCTACACGGGGCTTGAACTCAGGATCCTGAGATCAAGAGTCACATGCTCTTCCAACTGAGACAGGCAGGTGCCCCTCAAAGATAGAATTTTCTGTAAGCTGACTTGAACAACTCAAGTTAAAGTCACTTGGGAATCTGTTTTTAATTTCCTTTTATTGAGCTATGATTACATGGTAATTCTTTTTTTAATCTGTGTGTATGCGTTTTTTTGTTGTTGTTTGGTGTTTTTTTGTTTTGTTTTGTTTTTTTAAGATTTCATTTATTTGAGAGAGAGAGCGTGAGTGGGAGAGAGAGAGAGCACAGAGATAGAGTGGGAGGGAGAAGCAGACTCCCCGCTGAGCAGGGAGTCTGATGTGGGGCTTGATCCCAGGACCCCGGGATCATGACCTCAACCGAAGGCAGACACTTAACCAACTGAGCCACCCAGGCACCCCATGTTTTTTGTTTTTAATATTTTATTTTTAAGGGGCGCCTGGGTGGCTCAGTTGGTTGAACGTCCTACTCAGTTCAGCTCAGGTCATGATCTCAGGGTTATGGGATTGAGCCCCACATCGGGCTCCACACTGGGCATGGAGCCTGCTTGGATTCTCTCTGTCCCTTTCCCTCTGCCCCTCCCCACCCAGCTCGTGCTCTCTCTTTTAAAAAAGAAAAAAATGATAATTTGTTAAAAATCCAATGAATATTTAAAAAAAAGATTTTTTTTATTTTTTATTTCTTTAAAGATTTTATTTATTTGACAGAGAGAGACACAGCTAGAGAGGGAACACAAGCAGGGGGAGTGGGAGAGGGAGAAGCAGACTCCCCACCGAGCAGAGAGCCCGATGCGGGGCACGATCCCAGGACCCCGGGACCATGACCAGAGCCAAAGGCAGACACTTAACGACTGAGCCACCCAGGTGCCCCAGAAAAAAAGATTTTATTTTTAAGTAATCTCTACACCCAACATGGGGCTCTAACTTACAACCCCAAGATCGAGTCAAGCCAGCCAGGAGCCCCTAACCTCTGTGTTTTTGCCTTCAGCCTCCATACCTCTTACTGAATGGCTTGATCAATTGCAGCCCTTTGTGTTTTCCTTTGTTTCCTGTATTTGTTTTCCTCCTCACCAAGAATAATCACCGTCCAGAACATATAACAATATAACAATATCAAATATTGATAGAACAATATCACAGTGGGAATGAGATGAGGTCATTCCACCAGGATGCAGTCATTCTTGCTGTGTCGGGAAGAATTCATCTGACAATATGAGCGGATTTCGTTTCCCTCATATATCTCATGAGGCTCGGTCTTGTGCTCTTGCCCTTGATGTGTTCTGCAAACGCATGAAGATGGGTGGTGTGGTGTACCGGTGACGGGCAGGGACAGGCTGGACCACTCAGAAGCCGGGTGCCTGGGGCCAGTTATTTTACTTCTCTCTGCTTCTGTTTTCTCATCTGAAAAAACAAACACAGACAAAGAGGCGATAATAATTGTACCTGCCTCTGAGGGTTGCTGTGGTTCTGAAATGGTTCATGTAGGTAAAGTTCCAGAACACTGTCTGGTGCAAGGTGAACGCCAAGGAAATACTTCTGTTTCTCATGGTCTAAGGAGTGGCTCCATCCTGTGGAAATAAGAAAATCATAAAATTCCTAATTACCCTGCATGTTTTACTTACTTACTTATTTATTTATTTTTATCCCTCATGTTTTTAGTTATAAACCTAAATCGTATATTCCTAGCATTCCATTCACATGCTTCAGTCTTGTTCTTTTCTTTTCCCGATTCAATACTTCAATATGCTGCAGACAAACTAAAGCCTCAAAGCCCCGTGCTTGTCCGCCTGAGGCCAGGCTTGCTGATTTTAGTGCTTCCCAACTCAGGCCCTATCACATCAAGGTTATGAGATGTCATGTGTCTCCTCTACCATCATCACCTTTTCCTGTCCACTCAGCTGATAAAAGAATAAGGGCAAAATGGTCAACCAAGCAGAGAACACTGATACACTGGCCAAGATAGCTTGACCTGAACATCATTGAAAGCACTTACTGAGCGGGCTGGGGAAATGGAAACCACGTATCCTGCCCTAGAGGGGCTCGCACCCTAGTGAGGGCCAAACCTGATCAAACTGGTCTTCAGAATGCCATGAATGAGCATAGCCAGACATATAGGGATCTGGTCAAGCACAGAGGAGAGGACAAGTATATCGTCTGGGGCAGCAAACCATGGTCACAGAGGCCAAAATCGCGCAGTGAAAAGAGAGAAGCAGGCTGAGGTCTGGCTCTGCCCCTTTCCTTGGGCAAATTACTTAAAAGTCTCTGAATCTCAGTTTCCTCATCAGAGAGGGAAGGATAAGATCCACTGCAGGAGTAATTTAGAGGATTAAATGAGACATACAAATGTGCTTAGTCAGGGGCACCTGGCTGGCTCACATCTCGGGGTTGTGACTTCGAGCCCCGTGTTGGGTAGAGATTACCTAAAAAAAGAAAAGAAATGTTCATAGTAAATTGCTAGGCACATAGAAGGTGCACGGGCCAGGAGCCGTGGCACTGGAGGAGTAGAGACATTGAAACAAGGTAGGATAACCAGCGCAGGGGACAAAGTGGGACACATCGTCCTTCCCTGTGGGAGAAAGTGTCCCGGCAGACCGGGCTCACAGGGACTGCAGGAAGCCAGTTAAGAATCCCCAGGCAAGCCATGAACAGAGCCAAGAGCGAGCATGGTTTTCATGATTGCTAATCTATCCTTTTTGGGGCAGGGATAAGGAGCCAAAGGGGCCAACCCTACTCTCAGAGGCTGAGGAATGAACAAGGAAGAGAGTTGGAGTTCCTGCCTGAAGGCGTCACCTTTCTGCACAAGAGAGAGAAAGCAGATCCGCTGATGGCAAGAGTTGAGGTTGGGCAAAGCTGCTTAGGGAAGCTGTGAGAGGTCTGGAAGAGCAACTGTAGGAAAGGGAAAGAAAGAGCATTGCCCAGATCCACATGACACTGTGGATAACCAGGTAGAATTAGGGGCACTACGTGTGGTGAGCTGTGTGATTTTCTCCAATGGGGCTCACGAACCTGGTACCAGGATGGAAGGAAAATGGTCGTAGGGGTCCAAGGCAGAAGCTTTATGAGGAAGGTGTGGCAGAGGACAAGGCTGGCAAGTGCCAGAGACAGGGTGGTTGAAGCAATACACCACAGAGTCAAGGTTATAGAGGAAGGGGACTGAGATAAGGGACGGCTGGTCAGGGAGGGACTCCAGGGTGTGGTCTCCAAGAAAAGAAGTATCAATACGATGGATCGGCAGGTGGAGTGGAGGAAAGGGGAGGCTCAGAGTCTGGGGAATCTGATGGTCAGTGTAGAGCAAGCGCGGGTCACAACGAGATTTAAGGTGGGTCCCTGATGTGAAGGGGCAGATGGTCTTTCAGAGATGAGAAGCAATGCTGGATCAAGATGGAAGGGGACAGAAGTGCTGACTGCCTACTTTATGAGGTGCTTTACATAAACTATCTGCTGTTACCTCCTAATAGCCCTTCAAGTTGGGAATTCGTGAAAAATGGAAATCAAATAGATTGCCAAGGGACTCACAGCTGTTGAGCCAGGAATCTCAGATTTAATCCCAGGGCTGACTGGTTCCAAAACCCAGATTCTTTCCACCTCCCTGGATTTCCCCAAAGAGGTGGCACTTGGGACCTTTCTAATTCATTTTTATCATTTTTTTAAAGTTTATTTATTTAAGTGTTCTCTATACCCAACATGGGGCTCGAACTCATGACCCCAAGATCAAGAGTTGCATGCTCCTCCAACTGAGCCAGGCAGGCACCCCCATTCTTATCATTTTTCACAGCTTTCAAGGTTGGAATCTCTGACTCTTGGAATCCTGAGCAGCTGGTAGGTGACATCCAGCAGGCACTGAGCAGTGATGAAACGCTCCTGAGCTCAGCCCTGTCTTTATTCCCTGCTGGCAGCAAGATGGCCCCGGCGGGGGGGGGGGGGGGGGGGGGGGGGGGGGGCGGCCGGGGGGGGGGCGGGGGGCGGGGGGGGGGGGGGGGGGGGGGGGAAGGCTGGGACTCTCAGCAGGGTACGTCCCGCTGCAGGTGGGCGAGGGTGAAGGGAAGAGCAACAGGAAGTACCTGGACTCTCTTGTTTAAGCTCTGGCTGTGTTTCCTGTGACTGACCTACTCAGTAAGTCATTCATTCAGCAGGAGGGGGAGGTTGGAGATGGTCAGATCTGGGCTCCGACTCAGCTCCGGCACTTGAGTGGTGTGACTTTGGATGACATTAACCAACTTTCTCAATTGGCCCAGAATTAAAGGGTTTTCTGGGATATGGCACTTCCAGTGCTAAAACCAGGATGGTCCTGGGGCGCCTGTCTGGCTCAATTGGTAGAGTATGCCACTCCTAATCTTGGAGTTGTGAGTTCAAGCCCCACGTTGGGCATAGAGCTTACATTACATACATAAATACATACAGGGATGCCTGGGTGGCTCGGTTGGTTAAGCGTGTGCCTTCGGCTCAGGTCATGATCCCGGAGTCCCAGGATGGAGCCCCGCATGGGGCTACCCGCTAGGCAGGGAGTCTGCTTCTCCCTCTCCCTCCACCCCTCCCACTCCCATTCATGCTCTCTCTCTCAAATAAATAAATAAAATCTAAAAAAAAAAAAAAAAAATACATACATACATACATACCTAAAACGAGGATGATCCAGACACGATTGGGACGGTTGGTCACCCCAGATGGGCTACTCAAACCCTTCTAAAGCCTCAGTTTCCAAGTGTATTCCAGCTATCTGCTGTCTGCTTCTCTGCTCCTAACCACCTGGGGTTGTGCTTTTCAGAGAACAAAAGAGCAGGGAACATAGTTTAATTCCATCTAGTCAGAAGAAGCTCAAGGTTGACTGCATGCTCCTTTATCTGCTGAAGCTGAACTTCCTTTTTTTTTAAGCCCCAAGGGAAATGTATTATAAGGACACAAGAACCCAAGGACAGGAGTGAAGCTGGGCATCAGGAAGGAACTAGAACCAGGGACTCAAATACCATCAGAAATGGTCTCTCCAATGCTCCTGCCTGCTGGCTGCTACTTCCACTTCTCTGGTCCATGTGATGGGAGTGGGGTCACTGAGAGCTCCTAACTTGTACATCTAACAGATTCAGTCATCCAGGCAGTCATTCAATCTCAGCCCCGAAGTTCCAAGGGAGAAAACTACTTGGTCCAGCACCAGTGAAGTGTTAACCCAGTAACTCATGGCTAGGAGCCAGGTGACTGGTAGGAACCATTCAGAAAAGGTGATTCCTCAAATAGTGGCGCTAGTTAGAGAACCCAACAAGTGCCCAGGACAGGGCAGAAGCTGTGGGACTCCCCCACAAGGTAGACTAGTGCAATGGTTCTTGGAATCACCCAGAAGTCCCTAAGACTGCCACCTGGGTCCCACCTCCTGGGAGACTCTGATTGTCTTGGTCTGGGGTGTGGCTACAGCGTCAAGCTTTTATTCTCTTTTTTTCTTTTTGTTTTTTAAAGATTTTATTCATTTCCAGAAAGAGAGAGAGAGAGAGAGCACAAGCCGGGGTAGGGGGAGAGGGAGAAGCAGGCTCCCTGCTAAAGCAGGTAACCTGACGCAGGACTCGATCTCCGGACTCCGGGACCATGACCTGAGCTGAAGGCAGACCCCTAACCGACTGAGCCACCCCGGTGCCCCTACAGCGTGGAGCTTTTTTTTAAAAAAGCTTCCCACGCGTTTTGGGTGTGCAGCCAAGGTTGCTGCCCGCCTCCAGATCGCCTAGAGCCTCTGATGCGCCAAGTCTGGGCGGAGCCTGAGATCGGCAGGCCAGGGCCCTCCCAGGAGATGCTGCGCTCGCCCGCCCTCGGGCCGCTTGGGGCCGTGACGTTCAAGTGCAGCACCGCCCAACAGGGCTCTCGGTGGTGGAACGTTCGCGGCCGCGCTGCCCGGGTCGGCGGTCACCACCAGCTGCACGCGCCGATTGAGCACCTGAAATGTAATTACTGAGCCCGAAGCACTCCTGAGTATTTTATTTGAATTAAATTGAATTTGAAGAGCCGCATGCGGCTAATGACTACTGCACTGGACAGAACAGGTCTGGTGATCTCAGCTGGGGGGCGGGAGGGCATATCTGACCCGCCTGGGGCATTTCCTAACCCACCTCAGGGCCGCTGTTGCTGCGGCTGTCCTCACCGCCCCCCCATCTCAGGCCCTAAAACAGTGGAAGAGAATGGGGGAGGGGGGGCAGAGGGATAAAGAGTGGGCGCTAGAGAAGGCCCCGCAGGCGATTCTGAAGCCCGGTCCTTACTCGTCCTCACTCACCCGGTGAGAGCCGCGCCGGAAAGCGGTCCAGTTATATCCACTTCGGGGTCACAAACCTCCCCGAAACCTAGTGCCCTAAGGCAGTGAGACTGATTTTTCTCATAAATCTGTTTTATTTGTTTTCTTTCTTTTTTAAAAAAAGATTTTATTTATTTGAGAGAGAGAGCACTAGATGGGGGAGTGGCAGAGGGAGAAGCAGGCTTCCTGTGGAGCAGGGAGACCGACACGGGGCTCGATCCCAGGACCCTGGGATCACCACCGGAGCCGAAGGCAGACGCTTAACTGACTGAACCACGCAGGTACCCCAATAAATCTGTTTTAACGAGGGCTCAGTGGGGTAGTCTCTGCTGCACATCTGAGGAGTGGCTCACTTACAGGTGGGCGGCTGATGTTGGCCGGCATTTGGGACTGTAACTGGGACTTTCACCAGGGCACCTACATGTATCCTGGGCTTCCTCACACATGGTGACTGGGTTCCAAGAGGGAACACTGAGATAGATAGATGATAGATGATAGATAGATAGATGATAGATAGATAGATAACAGATAGATGGATAGCAAGCCCAAGCCAGGTGGGAGCTCTGTCTCTTTTTAAATATTTTTTTATTTTTATTTTTTAAGATTTTTTTTTTTTAAGTAATCTCTACACCCAACGTGAGGCTTGAATTCACAACCCCGAGATCAAGAGTCATATGCTCCACAGACTGAGCCAGCCAGGCACTGCCCCCCTTTTTAAAAATGTATTTATTTAATTTTCTAAAAGTTTGTTTAAATAATCTCCACACCCAATGTGGGGCTTGAACCCACAACCCTGAGATCAAGGTCCACAGACGGAGCCAGTCAGGCATCTCTGTCTCTCTCACTCTCTCTTTTTAAAAAAGATTTATTTATTTTATTTATTTATTTTTTAAAGATTTTATTTATTTATTTGACAGAGAGAGACATAGCGAGAGAGGGAACACAGCAGGGGGACTGGTAGAGGGAGAAGCAGGCTTCCTGTGGAGCAGGGAGACCGACACGGGGCTCGATCCCAGGACCCTGGGATCATGACCTGAGCTGAAGGCAGACGCCTAACGACTGAGCCACCCAGGCGCCCCTATTTATTTATTTTAGAGGGAGTAAGGGCAGAGAGAGAGAATCTTTCAAGCAGACTCCCCGCTAAGCGTGGAGCTGGAAGCGGGGATTGATCCCGAAACCCACAAGATCACAACCTGAGCCAAAACCAAGACTCCGACGCTCAACCGACTGAACCACCCAAGCGCCCCCTGTCCCCTTTTTTTTAAACCTAGGCTTGGGACATGCTGTCACTTCGACTCTCTTCCATCCATTAGAAGTCAGTCACTAAGGCTAGCCTCTGTTCAAGAGATGGGGGACGAGACTCAACCCTATGACAGAAGAAATGTCAAGGATTTGCAGACACGTTTTATTTTATTTTAATTTTTTTATTGTTATGTTAATCCCCATACATTACATCATTAGTTTTAGATATAGTGTTCCATGATTCATTGTTTGTGCATAACACCCAGTGCTCCATGCAGAACGTGCCCTCCTCAATACCCATCACCAGGCTAACCCATCCTCCCACCCCCCTCCCCTCTAGAACCCTCAGTTTGTTTTTCAGAGTCCATCGTCTCTCATGGTTCTTCTCCCCCTCCGATTTCCCCCCCTTCATTCTTCCCCTCCTGCTACATTCTTCTTCTTCTTTTTTTCTTTCTTAACATCTATTGCATTATTTGTTTCAGAGGTACAGATCTGAGATTCAACAGTCTTGCACAATTCACAGCGCTTACCAGAACACATACCCTCCCCAGTGTCCATCACCCAGTCACCCCATCCCTCCCACTCCAGCAACCCTCAGTTTGTTTCCTGAGATTAAGAATTCCTCATATCAGTGAGGTCATATGATACGTGTCTTTCTCTGTTTGACTTATTTCGCTCAGCATAATACCCTCCAGTTCCATCCACTGCAGACACGTTTTAAAACCACCACATACACTTAGAAGGGAAGAGTCCCAAGGACAGAACTGTGCACACAGCAGTCCACAAGCCGGCTGCCTAGTCTATGCGAATTAAGTTTTCTCTCGCTGGTTCCAGGTATGGTCAGGTTCCTCCCTGAACACCTAGCCCCAGGAGCACCCCTTCAACCCAGAAGACAACCCCCCCAGGGCCTGTTTCATAGACTTCTGACCCAGAGACTTCTCTATTGCACACACTCCTTGAGTTACTTCCTGATTTCTGTTTTCAGAAATTCTTGAGCACTGGAGTGGGAGGAACCTGAGCGTCTGGACATCTGGGTTCTGATCCCTGCTCTGCCGAAGGTTGTAAAAAAAAAAAATGCAGGCTGGGGCGCCTGGCTGGCTCGGTCAGTGGAGCATGTGACTCTTGATCTCAGCGTTGTGAGTTCGAGCCCCACGTTTGGTGTAGAGATTACTTAAAAATAAAATCTTAAGGGGCGCCTGGGTGGCTCAGTTGTTTAGCATCTGCCTTCAGCTCAGGTCATGATCCCAAGATCCTGGGATCGAGCCCCGTGTCGGACTCCCTGCTCGGCGGGAAGCCTGCTTCTCCCTCTCCCACTCCCCCTGCTTGTGTTCCCTATCTCTCTCTGTCAAATAAATAAATAAAATCTTAAAAAAAAATTTTTTTAATTAAAAAAATCTTTTTTTTTAAGATTTTAAGGATTTTATTTATTTGACAGAGAGACAGAGAGAGAGGGAACACATCCATCTTGAGAACGTTTTCGTCTTTTTTTTTTTAAGATTTTATTTATTTATTTGACGGAGAGACAACGTGAGAGGGAACACAAGCAGGGGGAGTGGGAGAGGGAGAAGCAGGCTTCCTGCTGAGCAGGGAGCCCGACGCGGGGCTCGATCCCAGGACCCCGGGATCCTGACCTGAGCCGAAGGCAGACACTTAACAACTGAGCCACCCAGGCGCCCCTAGAGAACGTTTTCATCTTGTCAAACTGAAACTCTATACCCATTAAACAATAACTCCCCATCCCCCTTCCCCCCAGTCCCTGACAACCCCCATTCTACTTTCTTTGTCTCCGTGAGTTTGACTGCTCTGGGGACCTCGTACAAGTAGAATTCTACAGTATTTGTCTTTTTGTGACTGCTTATTTCACTTAGCATATGGTTTTCTTTTCTTTTAAGATTTTATTTATTTATCAGAAAGAGGGAGAGCACAAGCAGGGGAGTGGCAGAGGGAGAAATAGACTCCCCGCTGAGCAGGGAGACTGACATGGGGCTCGATCCCAGGACCCTGAGATCATGACCTGAGCTGAAGGCGGACACTTAACCAACTGAGCCACCCAGGCGTCCCTAGCATATGGTTTTCAAGGTTCAGCCATGTTGTAGCAGGTGTCAGACTATCCTTCCTTTTTGGGGCTGAATAATATTCCACTGCGTCTATGCATATATGTGTGTGCATATAGCATTTTGCTTATCCATTCGTCCGTTGATGGACATTTAAGTTTTTTCTACCTTTTGGCTGTTGTGAATAATGCTGCTAATAAACACTGGTGTGCAAATATCTGTTTGACCCTCTGCTTTCAGTTCTTCTGTATATACATAGAAGTATAATTGCTGGATCACCAAGTAATTCTATTTTTAATTTTTTAAGGAACTAGTTAAAAAATGTTAAGCTTTTTTTTTTTTTTTTTTTTTTTTAAGTGATAGGAGAGTTAAGAATTAAAACATTCAGGGGCACCTGGGTGGCTCAGTCAGTTAAACATCCGACTCTGGATCTTGGCAGAGGTCATGATCTCAGGGTCATGAGATAGAAACCTGAGTCAGCCTGCATGGTAAGCATGGAGCCTGCTTGGGATTCTCTCTCTCCGTCTTTCTCTGCCCCACCCCGCCCCCACCTCGCTCATGTGCGCAAGCCCACGCTCTTGCTTTCTCTCTCTCAAAAAAAAAAAAAAAAATCAAAACATCCAATTTTGATTCCAGATCATAGCTGATCTTCCTGGTTTTAATAATGTTTATCCTTCTAGTGTATTGTCTTTTTAAGGAAAAACTAAAACAGAACATACATAATTTTCAGTTTTTACTTATGTATTCACTTATTTAGATTTTTAAAAACTTTTTTTATTGTTGTAAATACATGTAACAAAACTTACCTTAACTTGTTTTTTTTTTTTAAGATTTTATTTATTATTTATTTATTTATTTATTTATTTATTTGACAGAGAGAGCGCAAGCAGGGGGAGAGGCTGGGAAGAATCAGAGCAGGAAGCCTGATGCGGAGCTCAATCCCAGGACCCTGGGATCATGACCTGAGCCGAAGGCAGACACTTAACCGACTGAGCCACCCAGGCATCCCTAACCTGTTTTGTTGGGTTTTTTTACGTTTATTTATTTTTTTTAGTAATCTCTATGCCCAAAGTGCGGGTCGAACTCATGACCCCAAGATCAAGAGTCGCACGCCCTTCCGACAGAGCGAACCAGGTGCCCCAATCTTAACCATTTTTAAGTGTCCAGTTCGGTGGTATCAGGTTCAGGTTTTATTTTAAGGCTTATG
Organism: Phoca vitulina; assembly: GCF_004348235.1. NCBI lineage: Eukaryota > Metazoa > Chordata > Mammalia > Carnivora > Phocidae > Phoca > Phoca vitulina. The sequence continues at coordinate 10,405,347 of NW_022589748.1, read as the reverse complement.
ATCTCATCAAATTATAATCACATCAGGTTTCAGCATGTGTCACAGGGCCCGGAGCTTCCGGACTCTATTTCCACCTACTCCCATCCCGTGCCACACTCTGTGCTCCTTCCGGCCCTTTCCTCAAAACCGCCAGGACCGAGCAATGTGAGTCACGCTGCCCTTGTAACCATCTTCTAAGACACTAACGTTTCAATGTACATTCAGATACTTATTTTTCAGTCTTTCTCATTAAATGGCTGTCATTTTGCAAAAGAAAATATTAGTCCCGAGTAAGAGTTGTGTTGTGTTGGGTTGCTTGCCCGACTAGGAATTTGTATCTGTGCTTGTCCGGTCCCTCCCACATACATGGGTTGTGTGACCTCGGGCATGACATGGCCCTTATGTGGGGCCTGCTTGTCATCTGTCCGCCAGCGAGTTAAACTAGACAATCTCTGAAGGGACCCAAGTGGCTGACGACACTCCCTCTTGCCCCACCCCCCCAGGCTCCTCTTGACCCCTCACCCCAGGAGAAAGGACCAGGGTGGCAAACGTCCAGAGCCCTGGAGATAGGCCTAAGCCTGATTCTGGATTCTTCCCAGAGGCCCTACTCTGCTGCTACCCACGCCTCACCTTACAGATGTCTTCCAACCAAAACTGAGGCCACGTGGTCTGAAGACAAAGAGATGTATGTTCATGAGAAGTATGGGGAAGGCTGGGTCAAGCAGGAGGGGGTGTGGGCTGGGGGGCAGGAGCAGATTTGGTGGGGCCCCGTGGGCAGGCCAGGGACAGGGCAACCGTCTGCGGGGGGTAACCAGGAGCCTGGGGGGTAACCAGGAGCCTCGGGGCTCTGCAAACCGACCTCTTTCTCGGTCTCCAGGTGAATGTTCTGGGACCTGGGGCTTGGCTATGAGGTGAGACTGAGTTCAATACAAGCACAGCCCGTTCGGGCCCCACCTCTCGCCAGGAAACGCCTCCCCACCACATTGACCACATCCCCCCAGGTTGCCTAGGAAACACTCCACTGGGGCCAGAGGAGTTGGGGCACCATTGCCCAGCAACAGGGGGTGCCCTCCCTTCCGCCCTTATCTGAGGCAACTGCCCGCCACCCTCCTCCACAGGGAGGAGTGCTCTGAAGGGAGAGCCCGGAGCCTTGGGGCGGCCCCGAGGTAAGGTGAGGCTGCAGGAGGGCCCTGCAGGTGGGGGGCCTGGCCGGCAGAGACAAGCAAGGGAGACAGAGCCTGCGGGTGCGGGGGCGGCGGGGACAGGTGCGGAGGTGGGGCCTGACACCTAGCACGACAGCAACGAGGTGTAGCCTATAGAGAGCAAGACCCACTCCACGGAGAGTCGGGAGGCCGCCGGAGCGTCCAAGGTGCCAGCCAGCGGCAGGTGGGCGCACACACACGGGGTGGGAGCGGGCGGGGAGGAGGGGAGCTTCTCATTTCCTTACCCACCACTTCCTCTGAGGCCCAAGCAAGACCGGGGGCGCAGGGGCGCAGTGGGGAGGGGGTGCTAGACAGGAGGAAAGAAGCCCTCGGGGGCACTTAGGTTTCGTCTGAGGCACCCCGGGGTCTGAGAGGGAACCAGGGCTTCTGGAAGCGAGCTGGGGAGCCTGAGCGGGCGTGTCCGGCTGCCGGCCACGGAGGGACCCTGGCTCTCCAGCCTTCTGCCTCTCTCTTGCCCTTCTGGGGTCCCCTTTGCTCCTCTGTCTGTCGGGGTCTATTTCCCAGGCCAGATACCAAGCCCCTTGGGCCTCTGTCTCTCTCCTCACTGTGGTCTGGACACTCATGGCCTCTCTCTCTCTCTCTCTAGGCCCACCCTGTCTCATCTGCTTCCTCTCCTGACCCCTGTCTCTCCAGATGCCTTCGACTCCTGAGCAGCCCTCTGGGCACATGGAGGGACTCCCTACATCAGAGCTGGGTTCGTGGCCCCCACTGCCCTGTGGGCCCTGCATCCCCATCATGCTGGTCCTGGCCTCCCTCTCTGCGCTCTTCCTCCTAACGACAGCCGTGTTGGCCGAACGCCTGTTCCGCCGCTCGCAGCCCCCAGACCCCAGCACCCATGCACCCACCCTGGTCTGGCGCCCCGGAGGAGAACTGTGGATTGAGCCCAGGGGCACCCCCCGAGAGCGCTCCGAGGACTGGTACGGCTCTGCGGTCCCCTTGCTGATGGACCAGGCCCCAGACCCCCCCACCCCCGGGGGCACCTTGGAGGCCCGTGCAACAGCCCCACCTGCCCCTTTAGCCCCACTCTCCCCGTCCGGCTCCTTGGTCCCCCGCACCCCACCCAGGGCCCCAGCCCGCAGCACCTTCTGGGGGCCCCAGGCCTTGGACAAGAGGCCCTGTGTCCCAGGCTTGGTGAGCTGGGCTGAGTCGGAACAGAGGCCAGAGGCCAACGTGTACTTGGGGAGCCCCCAGGCCCAGAGGCAGCGACTAGGAAGCCCTGATCCTGAGTGGGGCCTCCAGCCTCGGGTCACCCTGGAGGAGATCTCCGCTTTCTGGAGGCGTGAAGGTCGGACCAGCGTGGGGTTCTGAATCCCCAGGGCCTGGAGGATTGGCCTCCCAAAGACCCCTGAGGAAGGCCCTACCTCAGAGAGTCTCTCCGAGGCCTTAAGGCCCTGAAGCTCCAGCCCAGGAACCCAAACTGATACTTGGGCCCCTGGGGAAGAATGCCGCCCACCCGCTGCCAGCCTTTTACATCTGGATTTCAATTCCCTGGATCTGGGGCCAGGGGGGCTCCGTGTGGACAGAGCCGGTGCTCCAGAGGAAGCCCAGAGGTGCCTCTCTTTGGCTGCCCAGGCCTGCGGCACAGAGAATTGGGGATGGGGCCGACTCTGGGCCAGAAGCCACAAAATCACGTTGCAGATTAAGATCTCAAGGTACCAGAGAGGCAGAAAATAGCATCATCACTGAGGCTTCCACCTTCCTTGTGCACCTAAGATGCTGGGATCCGAGTGCGGGGGTCCCGTGGATGCCAAAGAACAGGCTGAGTGTGGATGACGAGGGTCAGTCCCGCCAGCAGGAGGGGACAGGAAGCCAGCCTCCCAGAGCCACAGATCATGCCTCCAGGGAAACACACACAGAGGTCAAGACCAAAGGGGCATCTTATTACACCTCAACTGTGGCTTTGACCCCCAACTTGCAACAGGGACTTGGTCAGCCAAACTGGAGAGGCCCCTTCCTTGCCTACAGCTGGGACCTTGCGTCAATGGCAGGCAGCCCTCCGACTCTGACCCCCTGCAGGGGGAGGGAGGCCAGCCAAGGAGATGTGAGTTTGATCCAATACGGAAAGGAACACTGTCCAGGGCAGAGCGGCTCCTAATAGGTGGCCTCTGGCCACCTTCCCTCCCAGCTTGCTGGATCAGTCCAGAGAGACAGATTTGCCGCAAGGCAGACTTATTTATAAAGCTCCATCCTGAAGAAATGGAGCCCAGAGATGTCCTTGGCCCTACAGCCATCTGTCTGAGCTGATCTCCTCTCTGGGAGAGGAGCTAGGAGCTGGGGAGAGGGGAAGGGGTTTCCGTTCCCAGGGGTCCGACTTCCCCAACTTCACTCATGAATGTTAGGATTTTTGTCGTTCCACTTTACCACCTGTACTATTATTTACTTTATATTTTTCTTTAAGATGATGTACTTTTGCTTAATAAATTTATTTTAAAAGGAACCTTTTTTGTATCACTTCTGCAAATGGAAAACCAGTATCGCTTACTATAGATAGAAGGTTCGACATGAAAAGAAATACAAGGTAAACAAAGATATTAGGTAGACATTGTTCCCATTCATTGCCTCAAAGATCTGCTTTTTCTTTGTTAAAGGAAAAGAGAACCGATGGATCAGCAAGGGTTAGGAAAGTGTTAGACAGCCTCATACCGTCCTGCGGCCTCCTCCCTCTCCCCTCCCCGCGCCCCCCCCCCCCCCCCCGGAAGCTCTGAAACAGACTGAGCGTCCTACATGGAGAGCAGCCATCCTGTGCTCTTTAATGGCCAGGAACCTCCCCTGTTCACACCCAGGAAATGCTGCTGGACAGGGGCCAAGAGTCAGCTCTTCCTGCCGGGGCCTCAAGCACTTGGGCTGGACCTCCCCTCTCACGCCCTGGATGCCAGAAGGAAGGAAGGAAGTTGAAGTAACAGCAGGGCCCTCGGCTGAGCCAGGCCCCGGGGGGTGGGGGTGGGGGGGAGGAATCAGACCTAGCCCGTGCTCTGGAGGATTTCAGTCTCTCTAGTGGCAGGGGCGGGGGTTGGACGGGGTGACATAAGACAGGGACATGTAACTGATACAAGCTAGGGATCAGGGCTCCCATCCCATCTCTGTCACTCAGGAGCTGGATAACGGTGTCACTTCTCACTGTCACCATCAGCTGACAGGACTGGGTTGTGGGGACTCCACCCACGGGGAGCAAACGGTCCACCAGGGAAACACAGAGACACGCAGTGTTCAGAGTGCAGACACTCGCCTGTCAGGGCTCAGCAGAGGAAAGGCCCTGGCGCTCCATCTGGCTTTGCCCCCTGCGCCCTTGGAGGCTTCAGAAAAGTGATTGTTGGGGCGCCTAGGTGGCTCAGTCGTTAGGCGTCTGCCTTTAGCTCAGGTCATGATCCCAGGGTCCTGGGATCGAGCCCCGCATCGGGCTCCCTGCTCCTCGGGAAGCCTGCTTCTCCCTCTCCCACTCCCCCTGCTTGTGTTCTCTCTCTCGCTGTGTCTCTCTTTGTCAAATAAATAAATAAAATCTAAAAAAAAAAAAATTGACCTCTGAGGACGCTATGAAATGAAGGGGGGTGTGCGTGCGCACACAGGGACGAATGTGATCTTCCTGCTGCAGAGGCCAGCCTGCTGTCCCCAGAGTCATCTTTATGCTCCCAGACCCAGGCCAGGGGCCACACGTACCAGGAGCCCAAGGAAAGCGGAAGGGACGGCCAGGTCGGTGGATTAACAGGGGTCTTACTTTTACCCTTTGTCCTTTCTCTTTGTTTTAAACCTCTGCCTCTCATTTTTAACACCCTCTTACTACTTTCTCACGTTGAGTCCTTCTTTTAATTCTTCTAATAACTCTGTTGTCTGGAGGTCTAGGGTGCTTACTTTCATCCATGACAGATGGTTTCCTCTTAAGTTTCTAATTTGGGGCTGTGAACTCAGGGTCAGCAGGACCTTATCAGTGGGAAGCCGCGTGACTAGATTTGAGGGTGTCTTTCTAGAGAGGTTCTGGGTTTGCTCCTGTCAAGGATGCTCCAAGGGTATTACCAAGCGTGGACCATGTTATTTGTTCACTCTATCTGGGCTTCCATGACCATGCAGATGGTATAAACTCGAACCCCAAACCCAAGCCAGGGCAAGCCTTCGGCAGTGAGCTCTCGGGAGAGATTTTCTATCACCATCAGATCTCAGGGTGAGCCTGACAAGGTTCTTTTGTGCCCTCTGAGCTGATGGAAAGCTTTTTTTTCCTAGTTCACTCTTTCACTGAGGGTGTCCCCCTCTAAGGGGCAGAGCTTTATATTAGGGTCTCCGTTGTCAATACCCCAGGCGAGACCTCATCTCCAGTCTCTAGGTGAGAGTACAACCCAAGCCCCTGTGTTGCCAAGATCTACAGCGTCAAAGCTCTGGTTTTCAATTTCTTCTTTGTGTGTGGGGATTCCCCTCACTTTCCTGAAACCCAGCTGTGCATTCTGAAGGATGTTTACTTGATTTTATGCCGCATTTCTACATGTTTCATGGTGGGGATGAGCTCGTCAGGTTACACCGTTCACAACATCACAAGACCCAGACTATTTGCTCTATAAGCAAGTTCAAATCTCTTCCACCTTAAAACAACCAGCCCACCAACAACCAATTCTCCACCCTTCACCATACGTGATCTCACATCACCTTCATGGCCGAACTTCTGGAAAAAGCTGTCTGTCCTAACAGTCTACGTTTTCTCCTCTCCCCAGCACCTGCAACCTGCTGCAGGCTCCAGCATGCCTCTGGCACTGTAGAGAAACTGCTCTCACCAAAATCATGTCCTGTATATATTTTTTAAAGATTTTATTTATATATTTGACAGAGAGACAGAGCACAAGCAGGGGGAGCGGCAGGCAGAGGGAGAGGGAGAAGCAGACGCCCCGCCGAGCAGGGAGCCCGATGTGGGACTCGATCCCAGGACCCCGGGATCATGACGTGAGCCAAAGGCAGACGCTTAACCGACTGAGCCACCCAGGCGCCCCATGACCAGTATATTTTAATTAAAGCACCCTGCACAGCCTCCTGTGGGCAGCATTAGACGTTTTGATTCTTTTCTTGACCTGTTCTCGCCACTTGGCTTCTGTGACTCCACACACACCTGATTTCCATTCCCGCCCTCTGGCCATCCCGTCTGATTTGTTTGCTGTCTGCCTTCTTCAGTGGTCCATCCTGGACGGCTTTTGTTCTCTCCTGCCACACTTCTCCCGAGCAATCTCACTCATGCCCGGGGCTTCACCTGCTGTCTCGTACCTGACAATCCCCAAGTCTCCACCACTAACGGCGGCAGATACGGTCTTCCTACATATATGCTCGGCCGTTATTCCAAAGGAATAGTAACAGTGGGAGAGAAACAAGATGACTAGAAGATTATCTCAGAACCACTCCACAGCTATCCCTGGGTACAGAGTCAGCATTCGTCCCCAGGATAAAACCAGAAAAAAAAGAAAAGACGGGGTCATAAATTCACATGGGTAAAGAGGCCAAGCAGGAAACAGGTGGCCAAGGGGACCAGGGGACAAAGGTGGGAAGGGACCACATGCCCGTCTATAGGGATAGCAGCCACTTGGCTCCTTGAATCATGTTTGTCCTGATTTTCCAACAGAAGCTAGAAATCGGGGTTTTTAGGTAAAATAAACCAAAATGTTGGCCACTTTATATATATGTGTGTATTCTAATAAAAGCCAAATGAAGCAAGTCTGTGGGCCACGTGTGGTTCATGAACCATCAGTTGAAGATAACTTTTTTAAAAAATTTTTTTAATTTTCTTTTTTAAGAGATCAAGACCTGAGCTAAGATCAAGAGTTGGATGTTCAGGCTGCCTGGGTGGCTCAGTCGTTAAGCGTCTGCCTTCGGCTCAGGTCATGATCCCAGAGTCCTGGGATCGAGCCCCACATCGGGCTCTCTGCTCTGCAGGGAAGCTTGCTTCTCCCTCTCCCACTCCCCCTGCTTGTGTTCCCTCTCTTGCTGTGTCTCTCTCTGTTAAATAAATAAATAAAATCTTAAAAAAAAAAAAAGAGTTGGATGTTCAACCAACTGAATCACCCAAGTGCCCCTCTTTTTTTTTTAAGATTTTATTTTCAAATAATCTCTACACCCAACATGGCGCTCAAACTCAAAACCCCAAGATCAAGAGTCGTATGCTCCACTGACTGAGTCAGCTGTGTGTCCTTGGAGATCTTCTTTAAACAAACTTGAATAAGTGCCTGGGAAGTCTCCTGAAGTGGGTGTGAAGGGTCCCTCCTTGTCTTGGCCTTTGGTGGTGTGAGGTGTGGCAGCCTGCTCCCAGATGGTCTTAAATCAGGGTTCTCTCCACCTTCACACTATTGACATTTGGCCCGGACACTTCTTTGAGGTGGGAGACTTTCCCGTATGCTGTAGGATATTTAGCAGTATCTCTGGTCTCTATCCACTAGATGCCAGTAGCATCCCCCTAGATGTCACAACCAAAAATGTCTCCAAATGTTGCCAAATGTCACCTGGGTGAGGAGATCGAAGCAAAGCATTTTCATCAGTTAATACACCTGCCCACCGAGCTTGCAGCCTGTTCAGGGATAAGCCTGCTGGGGAAGCACGGGGACCTGCTATTACTCACTTTCAGTAGCACCAAAAAGGATTAGGATGAAGACACAAAACAACCAGCCCTGGAAGAAACAAATAAATGAGATAATGCAGCATGAAACAAATAAAGGTTTCTAGGAAGATGTGGTAATTGGAGATCAAGAAAAAGTTCTGGAGGGGCGCCTGGGTGGCACAGACATTAAGCATCTGCCTTCGGCTCTGGTCATGATCCCAGGGTCCTGGGATCAAGCCCCACATGGGGCTCCTTGCTCGGCAGGGAGCCTGCTTCTCCCTCTCCCACTTCCCCCTGCTTGTGTTCCCTCTCTCACTGTCTCTCTGTCAAATAAATAAATAAAATCTTAAAAAAGAAAAAAAGAAAAAGAAAAAGTTCTGGAAATTAAAAAAAATATAACTGCCCAGATTAAAATTTTAATCAAAGAAAGGTATGAGACAAAAAAAGTTTTAAACATCTCTCAGGTTGTAGAGCAAAATGACAAGGAAATGGAAAATATGAAAGAAAAGTTAAGAGATGAAGGATCAATCTATGCAATATCCATCTAACAGAAGTTCCAAGAAGAGAGCACAGAGAAAATGGAGGAGAGGAAATAATCAAAGATTCTATTCAATTGAGAAAAAAAACATTTCAAGCAGAGAAAACAGGTCTATAAAGTGGCTCTCACCTGGTTGCTTGCTGGGTCTCCTGAGGAGCTCTTAGAAACACACACACCAAGATCCCCACTCCTCCTCAAGGTAGAGTAACGGGGCCGGGTTTACCCTCCCACCGGAAACCACCACCACCACCACAACTAAACCAGACAAAACACACAAAATAAAGTTTTCAAAACACTGGACACCAAGCATCAAAAGACAGTAACAGAAACACTGAGATCCCAGAGAGAAGGAAAACAAGCAAGGACACCAGAGGAAGAGCCATCCTTGGAGGGAGCCGTGCTCAGGGCCTTTTCCCACCAGTCAGACTAGAAAATGTGACAAGGCTTTGGGCAGGGTATTCAGGAAGGGTTTGGCTTCAGTAGTGGGGCATAATCAACCCTAACCTGAGCACCACTCTGGACCTGCTTAACAAATCACACAGACTACAAAAATATCTGGCACTCAGCAAGGTAAAATTCACAATGTTGAGCAAGCAGCCAGAGATTACCAGGCAGGTAGAGAGGCAGGAAACATATGAAGGACGATGAGGAGGATAATCAATCCATTATTTCACCAACCCATAACTGACACATATGTAAAATGAGGAGAAAAGGAGATTAAACAGCTATCATAACTGTATTTCATATGTTAAAAAAGTTAAACAGAGACATGGAGATATAAAAAAGACATAAATCAAACTTCTAGAAAATGAAAATCAAACTTCTAAGGGCTGCCTGGCTGACTTAATCAGGGGAGCCTACAGCTCTTGATCTCGAGGTTGTGACTTTGAGCCCCATGTTGGGTGTGGAGATTACTTAAAAAATAAAGTCTTAAAAAAAAAAAAAAAGAAGGGACGCCTGGGTGGCTCAGTCGTTGGGTATCTGCCTTTGGCTCAGGTCATGATCCTGGGGTCCTGGGATTGAGTCCCATATTGGGCTCCCTGCTCAGCGGGGAGCCTGCTTCTCCCTCTCCCGCTCCCCCTGCGTGTGTTCCCTCTCTCGCTGTCTCTCTCTGTGTCAAATAAATAATAAATAAAATAAAAAAAAAAAAGAAAATTACAGTGTCAGATGAAAAATACACTGAATGGGATCAACAGTAGATTAGACATTGGAGAAGAGAAGATTAGTCAAGTGGAAGACAGAGCAATAGAAATTATCCAAAATGAAACACACAGAGAAAAAGAATTTTTTTTTTTTTTAATGAAAAGCACATTACTGAGCTGTGGGACAACCTCAAGCAGCCTAATACGTGAGTAATTGGAGTTGAAGGAGAGGAGAGACAGAGGGACACAGAAAAAAATATTTTAAGAACTAATGGCTGACTTATTTCCAAGTTTGATGAAAATTACAAACCTACATATCCAAGAAGCTCAACAAATCTCACACACAAGAATCTACACCAAGGCACATCATAATCAAATTGCTCAAAACCAGTGATAAAGTGAAAATCCTAAAAGTAACCAGAGACAGGTCAACCTCACTAATCATCAGAGAAATGAAAATCAAAACCACAATGAGATATCACACCCATTAGGATGGCTACTATAAAAAAAAAACAGAGGGGGCGCCTGGGTGGCTCAGTTGGTTAAGCGTCCCACTCTTGATTTTGGCTCAGGTCATGATCTCAGGGTTGTGAGATGGAGCCCTGTGTCGGGCTCTCCGCTGGGCGTGGAGACTGTGCTGCATAAACCCCCCCTCAAGCTCTAAAATAAACAAACAAACCAGAAAATACATGTCCTCGAGAATGTGGAGAAATTAGAACCCTTGTGCACTGGTGGTGGGACTGCAAAATGGTGCAACCACTATGGAAAACAATACAGAGGTTCCTCAAAAAAATAAAAATAGAACAACCAGGGAACCTGGGTGATTCAGTCAGTTAACATCCTGACTCTTGGTTTTGGCTCAGGTCGTGATCTCAGGGTTGTGGGATTGAGCCCAGCATCAGCTCCACACTCAGTTCGGAGTCTGCTTAAGACTCTCTCTCCCTGGGGCTCCCTGGCTGGCTCAGTCGTTAAGTGTCTACCTTCAGCTCAGGTCATGATCCGAGGGTCCTGGGATCGAGCCCCCAATCCCAGGGTCCTGGGATCGAGCCCCCACATTGGGCTCCCTGCTCTGCGGGAGTCTGCTTCTCCCACTCCCCCTGCTTGTGTTCCTTCTCTCGCTGTCTCTCCCTCTGATAAATAAATAAATAGATAAATCTTAAAAAAAAAAAAAAGACTCTCTCCCTCTGCCCTTCCCCCCAAAATAAATAAACAAATCTTTAAAAAAACACGAAAATAAAATAAAAATAGAGTTACCATATGATTCAGCAATTCTCCTTTTGGGTACATATCCAAAAGAATTGAAAGCAGGGTCTCAAAGCATACTGTATTATTCCTCTTATATGAAGTATTGAAAGTAGTGAAATTCATAGAAACAGCTCTTCCCTGCCGCCACCGAGGCACACGGAGGCCGAGGCTCGGGTGCAGTCAAGATTCGGCTCCACTGGTAATCCACCGCCATGGCCGAGGAAGGCGTTGCTCTGGAGGTGTAATGGACGTCAAAATTGCTTTACAAGAGGTGCTGCAGACCACCCTCATCCATGGTGGCCTAACCTGTGGAATTCGCGAAGCTGCTGAAGCTGTAGACAAGCGCCAAGTCCATCTTTGTGTGCTTGCATCCAACTGTGATGAGCCTGTGAATGTCAAGTTGGTGGAGGCCCTTTGTGCTGAACACCAAATCAACCTAATCAAGGGTGATGACAACAAGAAACTGGGGGAATGCGTAGGCCTCTATAAAATTGACAGAGAGGGAAAACTCTGCAAAGTGTTTGGTTGTAGTTGCGTGGTGGTTAAGGACTATGGCCAAGAGTCTCAGGTGAAGGATGTCATCGAGGAATACTTCAAATGCAAGAAATGAACAAATAAAAAACTTGGTTCTTGTTTCTCAAAAAAAAAAAAAAATTCATAGAAACAAAAAATAGAATGGTGGTTGGTGGGGAGTGGGGAACAGGGGAGTCACCGTTTAATGGATGTAGAGTTTCAGATTCGCAAGATGAAAAAGTTCTGGAGATCTGTTTCACAATAATGTGAATATCCTTAACAATGCTCAACTGTACAATTAAAAATGGTCAAGATGGTAAGTTTTATGTTTTCTGTTTTTTTATCACATGCCAAAAACATAGCCAGAGACAAATCCAAAGAGACAGAAAGCAGATTAGCGGTTGTCACAGGTTGGGGGAGGACGGAATGGGCAGTGACTGCAAACAAGGACAGGGTTTCTTTGGGGAATGATTAAAATGTTCTGGAATTAGCTGGTGGTGATGGTTGCACAACTTTGTGAATATACTCAAAACCACTGAATTGTACATTTTAAAAGGGTGACGTTTATAGTATGAGGATTATATTTCAATTTTTTAGAAAAAGCAGCCAAAGAAAAAAGACACTACTATGGAAGAACAGAGATAAGGATGACATCAGGTTTCTTGTCGGGAACAATGCAAATGAGGGGCACCTGGGTGGCCTAACCAGTCAGTTAAGCGTCTACCTTCAGCTCAGGTCATGATTCTGAGATCCTGGTATCGAATCCCACATCGGGCTCCCTGTTCAGCCTGCCACTCCCCCTGCTTGTACTCTCTTGCTCTCTCTGTCAAAAAAAAAAAAAAAACCTTTTAAAAATTAAAATAAAATTGGGGCTCCTGGGTGGCACAGTCATTAAGCATCTGCCTTCGGCTCAGGTCAGGGTCCTGGGATCGAGCCCCATGTCCGGCTCCTTGTGCAGCAGGGAGCCTACTTCTCCCTCTCCCTCTGCCTACCTCTCCCCGACTTGTGCTCTCTCTCTGACAAATAAATAAATAAAATCTTTAAAAAAAATACATTCGAAAATTATATAGTGGTGATGGTTTCACCACTCTATAAATATACTAAAAACCACTGAACTGAACACTTCGAAAGGGTGAATTTTACGGTATCGAATTACATCTCAATTTTCAAATGTTGATACATCAAGAAGAGGGGCTTAGATATATCATTTTAAGTTATAATGATAGCCAATAGAAAGACTACCAAAAAAAGTAAAACTAACAGGGGCACCTGGCTGGCTCAGTCTATGGAGCGTGCGACTCTTGATCTCAGGGTCATGAATTCGAGCCCCACCTTGGGTGCAGAGATTAGTGAACTAAATAAATAGATAAAATTTAGAAAACGATAAAACTAACAACAATAAAGAAAAACTGTGCGTAAGCTAAATTCTTTGTCCTTTGAGTGCAGAGTCAATAGAGCCTTAAGAACTATAAATCATCATCTTTACAATTCAAGAGAGCCACCAGAAGAATTCAAAACGACTCTTTAAAAGTGGCTCTCTCCAGGGAATGGGAGTGAATAGAGAGTTTCACTTCTTCACTTTATAACCTGATAACTAAATTAATTAACAAATGAAAACTAAAGGCGAAGATAAATTAACTGTCAGAAAAGATGTATGAAGCTTTTTTGGGTTCTATTGTAATTATTTTATGCAGAGCGTTGCTGAATTATTGCCATAGAAGGTCAGGGAAACTGCTCTCCTTCACCTTCTCTGGCTTCCCCAGTGTACTTTTCATCCATTGGAATTAATTAGATTGGAATTTTAAAAATGCAAGGCTTGCTTTAGCCCCTGGAATCATCTGTCTATCTGGGTGGGTAGTTTACCAAAAATATGAAACTGTGTTACGTACAATCCTTTACTTAAAATGCTGCAAAATCTCAAGGAATTCCCCTTCTGGCTTGTAACATTCCAAGAAAACAACACAAATCATGGAAAAAAAAAAAATTAAATTTGTTTGGTTCTCGGTGAGATTACAGTTAAAGGGCTATTATTGTTGTTGTTTTTTAATGTGGGAAGAATGATTTTTATCCAGCTTCTAATAAATCCGCATTGTCCTTCACATATTGATATATTATCCCAACAGAAATGCTTTCCTTTGGCTAAAGAGCAACCAAATATCAAGAAGCCAACTGGGTGGCTCAGGCAGTTAATCGTCTGCCTTCAGCTCAGGTCATGATCTCAGAGTCCTGGAATCAAGCCCCGCTTTGGGCTCTCTCTCCCCACTACTCATTCTCTCTCTCTCTCAAATAAATAAAATCTTAAAAAAAAAAAAAGGCAAGGGGCTTGTGGGTTAGCTCTTTGTTGGTATTGTCTCAGGCTTCGGAATCTCTCTGCTGAATTACTGGGTGAGAGGAAAGAGGTTACCCAGCAGCCCACCAAACCAGAATTTTGCATGAGGATCTCTGCCCCTGATCATTTTCCAGGAGGGCTGTACTAGATTCCAGGGATCTAAAGAGCACCCCGTACCCGAAATGAAGAAAGCCCTCATCCCCTAGCATCAATCTGAGGTGTATAGTGATCAGTGGAGATGTTATTCACAGCCTCATGGCGAGATTCCCTTCAGTACTTCGTAGTTTGGTCTTACAAGCTGAGCTACTTAGGGCCTCAGCAAGCAGGTCTTAAAATGTTACTGAGTAACTGCCAAAATGATCTATTACTCAAGAAGTGATTGGAACAAAGTACAGAGGTACTGAAATATTTATGGAATTTTACCTACCATATTGTCTTGAAGGGCTAGCGATAAATTAAAACATGTGTCCACACCACATAATACCACAGTGGGATTTTTTAAAGATAGAAAGCTGAATTGCTTTCAGATACTAATAATGTCTTGCCATTTTTAAATGCCTTCAGTTTACAACTCGCCTTGGCACGCTCAAACTCATGCCCAGTGAGTTCACTGACTCTGGTAACCTGGTTTGACCTCGTGCCCTCCCCGCCCCTCTGGACTGAGTGCCCCAGTTGGTGGGTGGGTGGAGGGCTGGGAAGAGGCATGCATAGATGGAAGGGGGTGGGCAGGTGGGTCCATGGAAGTTGGTGAGTGAATATGAGCCTTGGGATCTCTGGAGTACCTGGGGCCTTAAAAAGTCAGAGAGACCTGGAGCAGTTGGATGGGGATCTGGCAAGGGGATTACGCTGGAAAAGTGGGTGGAAGAAGGAACTGTTGCACACCTCTCCTCAGCTTTCCTCCCTGAGCAGATGCACTGAGTATTCATAGCCTCCCCGGCTGTTATCTCTGAAACCCAGAAAGGAAGATGGAAGCGGAGAAAGGAAGGTGGTGTGATCGCAGTGCTCCCTGGTGGCCAAAAGGGGACTTGACATTTGGTATTAGGGTACAAATATTTTCACTATTTCCCCCAACCAGGCACCCCACCAGACTGTAAAGTCCACAAGGACAGGGACTTTTGTCCTTTTACTCATTGTTGTATATCCAGTGTCTAGAATAGTGCCTGGTACATAGTAGGTGTTCAACACATATTTATTGAATGAGTGGCTGATAGATTTCCAATCCTGCTCCACCACTTTATTGATGTATGACCCTGAGCAGTTCTTTTAACTTCATAAATCCTGTTTCCTCATGGAAAATGGAGGCGCTCTCCCCCACCCCTCATGAGCCTGGAGGGAAAGAGACCTGCCCAGGCTGAGCAACGGCGCTCAGTCAATGGGCTTTCCATTTTCACTGGCCAGACAGCGTCGGTGACCCCTTATATGCCGACTGCAGGACCCAGTCTGATGGGCACACTTGCCATGATGAACATGGGCCTCCGCTGGGCATGGGGCAGCTTGGGGAAACCATCCGAACCTAATCGCAGGCTGGCCAGGCAAGAAAGAAGTGTAGGCAGAGAGGGGTGATACCAGGTGAGGTGTGAGATCCCTCTTCTTCCCATCCCACCCCCCACGCCCATCTCCCCACCCAACTCTTCCTATGGCCCTGAACCCATGGGGCTCCATCTGCCCTCTGAGCCTTGGCATACGCTGCTTCCCCTGCCTGCATTCCCTTGTCTCCAACCCCATTGCCATGACCTACATTCGAGGCTCTGAGGAGCTGCATCAGCCTCCCCCTGGGCTTCCTGCAGCCACTCTGGCCCCTTCATATGCATCCTTGTGAGGTGGACTTGGTCTACACTGAAAATATGCTTATCTCACTTTCCAGCTTCAGTCTGAGTGTTCTCGGGACAGAGTCCAAGTCCTCCAACCTACCATCTTGTGGTCTGGACCCAGCCCAGCTCCTAGCCATCTCGCCTCTCTTGATCCCATCTTCAAATCTTCCACCAAACAATCCAAGCCATTTCCTACCTCTGAGCCTTTGCCCTTGCAGTCCTCTCTGCCTGGAAATCCACTCCCTTGCAAGGAAGGCATGTATTAACTTTTGCCTGCCCAGGATCCTTTTCCTTTTCCTCTGGCAATGCGAGCCCCTCTCAGCTCTCGGATCTGGAGGTGCCTGTAGGCCTGACCCATTTCTGCATTCCAGGGTGAGCTTGAGACTCAGCCTGCTAGAGTTCTTTTTTTTTTTTTAAGATTTTATTTATTTATTTGAGAGAGACAGAGGGAGGGAGAAAACACAAGCAGGGGGAGCAGCAGAGGGAGTGGGAGAAGCAGGCTCCCCGCTGAGCAGGGAGCCCAATTCAGAGCTTGATCCCAGGACCCCAGGATCATGACCTGAGCCGAAGGCAGACGCTGAGCCACCCAAGTGCCCCTAGAGTTCTTTTTCCTTTCTTAATTGGGATGCTGTGGGGTGTGGTATACATTCCCCAGCTGGCTGCAGCCCACTTCTCTTTGTCTTATTCCAGCTTCTCCCATTTATTTTATCTGCTTGGGTCCTGGAGGCATTTGAGTTTGAAATTCCTGGTACACTTCGCCCTTCTGCCTCTGTCAGGCTCTGATTCCCTCCTGGATCCCAAGCGTTTTGCCTTCCCATTCCCAGCGCATCCGTGAATCCTGATTTCCTTATCTTGACACCCAGAAGTGCCCCTGGTTCTATGGGCATTCAGTTATGCCCCTTGGGGGTTGAGGAGCTGAGGCTCAGAGATCTAAGTTCCCTGGAGCCGGGAAGTCTGCCTAGACGAGCATGACTGTTTTCTCTGGAGAAAGGGCAGGAGGCCCCAGTGTGTATTAAAAGAGGACAGGTGCAGCCCCAGGGGCATCTCTGGGCTGTGTCCTGGGAGAACGGTCCCTTCAGGCCAGGGCATCCCCGAAGGCAGCGGCTCACCACTTCTGCCCAGCATCTTTGCTAGATTCATCTCCACTGTGTGCTCCGAGCCTGGCCACAGCTGCGGCTCAGTACATAATTGCTATGTGAAGGACGGTCTTGGCTTGTCTGGGGTTTTCACATCTGAGATGAGCTCATTGTTTTCTTGATCTGACCCTTTCCTAGCAAGGGGTCTCTAGGACTGAGGAAGGGGCAAAGGGATAGGTTACCTCCCTTAAGGCAGACTGGGACCCGCAGACTCCCCCTGGGAAAGGAGCTTTGTGGATGAGCTGTTTTCCTCTCCTTCTGGCAAAGTGCAGAGAAGACAGTGGGTTCTGGAAGGGGAGTACCTCTCGAGACTGGAGCCTTTCTGGGAAGAGTCACCTCAGTGACCAGTTTATCCTAGGGAGTCCTCCTGTCATGTTTCCTCCCGGAGGGACCCCGGAAGGGTAGGGTGCCCAAACAAATGAGTGAGAGAGACCTCAGGTGTGTAGGAGGGGGGAGGCTGGATCTAGATCCTCTGCTTAGACCCCTGAGTCCTGACTTAGCAGGAAAGGAAGTCTGATGTCTGAACAGGGACCTCTACCTGACCCATCCCTTACTCCCTCAACTGACCTTTGTTCTGGCCCCAGCTGCCCTGTGTTCACCCTCGTCTCCCAACTAATGATAGCGCTATGGAACCAGAACCTAAAGGGCCTTCAAGCACCAAATGGAGGATGCATGGTGGAGTCTGTTGTGGACCCCAGAAGTGAATGGGCAGGTTCTCACCTCCTCCAAAGAGGTGGTCACAGTAGCCAGAGGTGACAGGCAAAGCACTTAATAACCAGTACAACATGGGCATCAACCACATAGAATGTTCCAGCTGAATCTCAGACCTGATGCCATATATCCTCAAATATAAGATGCCATTGACTATAAAATATATATACTATTACTGGAAAAGAAAGTTGTCAATTAAACTATGACCAATGCTTTCTTTCTTTCTTTCTTTTTTTAAGGTTTTATTTATTTGAGAGAGAGAGAGAGAGCATGCACATGGGCAGGGGGAGGGTTAGAGGGAGAGCAGCTTTTTTTTTTTTTTAATCACTTTCAATTTCTTTCTGGCATCTGTTAAAATAAGTCTCTCGGACTTATTTCCACATCGATTGTTATGTTCTGTCTACAAGCGGCATGCACGGGCCATGACGGCTATGACGACGCCCCGGTGACAGTGACCACTAGACTCCATCAGTGAAAGACACACTCCGACTCAGAGAAGGTCGTGTGTGGAAAAAGGTGCATCTTAGAGTCGATGAGCTATGGTAATTTCTAAGAGTTACTGAGCACTTATTCATTATCACCCAAAGAAATCTGTAAGGTGATCATTTATTAGACCCATTGTACAGATGAGCAGGGGTGAAGTCAGCCCCCCCAGCTCACACGAGCAGTAGGTGGCCGAGCCAGACTCCCGCCCAGGCTAACCTGGACAGAGTCATGTACCATATTTAAACAGGGGCAACCTTGAGGGTCCCAAGAAACCGTGTTATTCCACGGGCGGTGGCGTCCTCTTTGGCTTTAGGACCTGTAGGCCCGGTACACTGGCGAGGTCCCTTCAGCAAACAGCTTGAGGGAGAAATCAAGGGCGGGGGCGGCCTGGGTCAGCATCCCCAGAGAGATGACGTCGATGTGGGGCCCACAGAACTGAGGGAGGTTGGCCAACGTGATGCCCCCGCTGGCCTCCACGCCCACACCCGGGAAGCGGGCCTTCAGCGCTGCGGCCGTGGGGTGCAGCTCCTGTGGGACACAAGCCAAGGGGAGGTGAGGGTCCCCCCCCCACCACGGCCCCTTCCCGGGAAGCAGACCCCGCCTCACCTCAGGCTTGAAGTTGTCCAGCAGGACGAGGTCCGCTCCCGCCTCGGCGGCCTCCACAGCCTCCTGCAGACTGCCGCACTCCACCTCCACCTTCAGGGCGAAGTCAGCTACCTGCCGAGCCCCTCGCACTGCCTGTGGGGCAGGCCCGGAGGGGGCAGAGTGAGCTCAGTGGCGCCTGGCACGGGGCACAGAGCGGGGCCTGGCCTTCCAGAGGCCCGGGGTGGGAAAGGAGCTGGGGGTTAGGGAGAAGACCAGGCAGCCAGATGATTGCTCCCGCACCAGGTGAACCACATGGAATGATCAGAAAGATGGCCAAATAGCAGCAATATTTGGCAGTTGGATGGGAGTTCAATTTGACTCAAGAATATTAAAACTGGAAGGCAGGGGCGCCTGGGTGGCTCAGTCATTAAGCGTCTGCCTTCGGCTCAGGTCATGATCTCAGGGTCCTGGAATCGAGCCCCGCATCCGGCTCCCTGCTCCGCGGAAAGCCTGCTTCTCCCTCTCCCCCTGCTGCTCCCTCTGCTTGTGTTCCCTCTCTCCCTGTGTCTCTCTCTGTCAAATAAATAAATAAAATCTTTAAAAAAAAACCCCAAAACTGGAAGGCAGCTCTTTCTGCCCGTGGGTCCTGTCCTCCTGCTATAATAAAAACACCTTCTTGCACCGAAAAATATATAAATAAATAAATAAAACTGGAAGGGGTCTTCAAGAACATTTTCAAAAAGGAAACCGGTCCAGGGAGCTAGAGTGACCGGGCCAAGGTCACAGCGCCACCAACACCAGGTTCCGGGCAGCTTGCCCTTTGCTTTTGAACATCACAGCAAGTCCCAGAGCGCCGGGAGAGAAACGTCGGCCACGCGCCCATCTGACGGGTAGAGCGCCCAGGGGGTCACGGGGTCTAGCAGCCCTGACTCCTGGGCCATCACTGTTCACCAGGGCGTGCTTTGGGGTGTGTGTGTGGGTCCGTGGTGGAGGGGAAGGGCTGCCGCGGGGAGGTCGGGGGCGGGGGGCAGGGCAGGGGCCCGGCGGGCACGCACCTTTTCCACGCCGCCCGCCGCCACCACGTGGTTGTCCTTCACCATCACCAGCCCTCCCAGGTCGTAGCGGTGAGCGGCGGCCCCGCCCACCAGGAGCCCGTACTTCTCCGGCAGCCGGAAGCCGGGCGTGGTCTTCCTCGTGCCCGCCACGTGCCCGGTCCAGCCCGCATCCCGGGCGGCCTCCACGGCGGCGGCGGCGGCGCTGGCCACCCCACTGCAGCGCGCCAGCGTGTTCAGGGCCACCCGCTCCCCCAGCAGCAGGCAGTGCGCGGGGCCCCGGACCTCGGCCACCCTGGCCACGGGCACCAGCTTTGTGCCCTCGGGGAGGAACCAGGAGACCTGGCAGTTGACTTGGGCAAAGATGGCATCGAAGAAGGGCCTCCCAGCCAGTACCCCGGGGGACTTGGCCCACAGCACCGCCTGCGAGGGGGCTGCGCCCGTGACCAAGGCTGCGTGGTTGGGACCGGGGCAGTCCTCTCGGAGCCAGCTGTCTGCCAGGGCGGCCAGAGTGGCGGGGGGCAGCAGCAGCGCCAGGCCTGGGAGGGAAAGACGGACAAGGGAGTTACATCTTGGCTGCCTCCCTGGGAGTCACGGCTGCTTGTCAAAACATTTAAGCACCAGCGACACTGGGGGCTAGCCAATCAGGGCGAAGATCTGGGGATCCCAGCCCCTGTGGGCTGGACAAGGCTGTCAGATTAAGCAAATAAAAACACAGGACACCTCGTTAGATCTAAATTTCTGACAAACATCAAAGGTTTAAGTATAAATATATAGATAGTTGATAGTTAGAACATACTTAACACTTAAAAATTATCTGTTGATTATCCGAAATTCAGATTCAACTGAGTGGCCTCTATTCTGTGGCAAACCTAGTGCCGGATCAACAGCTCCTGACCAACCAGAGGAGAAGACCCCGGAAAGCCACCTGCTGCCTTTGCAGCCGCCCCCGGCAGGATGTGTGTCTGCCCCACGGCTGCCGTATTTCACCGCGGGAAGGCCAGCTCTTTATAGATGTGGAGACTGAGTGAAGGCAAGCCGGCCGAGGTCATACAGCAAACTGGCGGCAGAGTCCGACCGGCCAGGCCTCGTGGTCACGGCCGCCTGTTCTTCTGCCTTTGCACCTCTTGCTTGGAGCATTCCCCCCCCGCCCCCCTCCCCGCCCCCCTCCACTGATGTCTCAACGAACTGTCCTCTCTCTAGAGATGGGGGCTGTACAAGGAAGGTGCAGGGGGAAATTGGGCTTGAGCCCTTGCTCTGTGAGGCACAGCTTCAGGAGTGTGCGCGAGTCCTTTCCCCGTAAAAAAAAAAAAAAAAAAAAAGAGTTGTGCACATGGTGGTCCTTCCTGCCCACGTCTGGCGGCTAACCCGCCCCTGAGGTCCGTGGAGCGAACGGGTGAGCTCAGACACGGTGCAACATCGCCATCTGTCGGCCAGGAGAAGGCCTGCAGCCTCATGTGCTCGAGCCCGGGACGGACACTGGATGGCATGTTAGGGGGTTTGTTTTGCTTCCTCACTTTTGCTCCAAGTTGAAGTTAAGACCAGGCGTTCTGGCTTGCTGTACTCTCAGAACAAGGCCCTTCTTGCCCACCCTTTCTTCCCCTAAAGCCAAGCACCCAATATTCACCTCCCCCCTCCCCCACCTGGTACCTGGCGGTACCTGGCCCTCCTTTCCCACATTCTGCTCCAAGTGGCTTTCATTCCTCGCTCAGAGCCAGCTGTGCCCTGGCTGGGTGCTGGGAATAGTCAGTAAAAGTGACAAAGACACAGTTCCCATCTCCACTGTTCACGAGCCGGCCAGGCAAAAGGCCCCTGGACGTACACCAGAGATGCAGAAGCTCACACTCCATCCACCCCAGGTGCAGGGATGTTTGCTTTTTTTTTTTTTTTTAAGATTTTATTTATTTCTTTGACACAAAGAGAAAGAGAGAGAGAGAGAGAGCACAAGCAGGGGGAGCAGGAGAGGGAGAAGCAGGCTCCCCGTTGAGCAAGGAGCCCGATGCGGGGCTCGATCCCAGGACCCTGAGATCATGACCTGAGCTGGAGGCAGATGCTTAACCTGACTGACTGAGCCACCCAGGTGTCCCCCTGATGTTTGCTTTTTAAAGTGAATGTGAATCCTGGGGCACCTGGGTGACTCAGTCGTTAAGCCTATAAAGGAACTAACTACTGACAGACACAATAAGGAAGCGTTTCAAATGTATTATTCTAAGTAAAGAAGCCCGATTCTAAAGGCCCTGTGCTATTTGAGTTCATCATCCATATGACATTTTGGAAAAGGCAAAACCACAGTGAGAGAACAGACTGGTGGTTTCCTGACCGTGGAGGAGGGGCTGGCCACAAAGGACCGGCACCAGGGAGTTTGGGGATGGGACTGAACTATTCTACATTTTGTTTCTGATGGTGGTTACACCACTGATGCATTTGTCAAGACACAGAACCCTACATAGAAAAGGGTGAATTTTACTCTCATTAAACCTATTAAAATAAGGCAATAAAAAATAAGTCACTCTAACCCCACTTTCGGGGCGCCTGGGTGGCTCAGTCGTTAAGCGTCTGCCTTCTGCTCAGGTCATGATCTCAGGGTCCTGGGACCGAGCCCCACGTCGGGCTCCCTGCTCAGCAAGAAGCCTGCTTCTCCCTCTCCCACTCCCCGTGCTTGTGTTTCCTCTCTCGCTGTGTCTCTGTCAAATAAATAAATAAATAAAATCTTTTTAAAAAAAAAACCCCACTTTCATTCTATTAGCTCCAGCTGATACTTCTCTCTATTTTTCATTTATTCTTTTGACAAATCCTTCTCGAAGGCCTGCTCTGTGCCAGGTACTAATTGCTGGATGACAGAGTGGACAGCGCTCCCTCTTAGCTTTCAGGCCTTAGCCTATGCTGTTCCAAGGTTGTGCCTCTGCCTGGAAGTCCCTTCTCTTCCCCTCACCTCAGACTTCTCCTTCACCTCCACTCCTCTTTCAGGTCTTCTCTTAGATATCACTTCCTTGGCAAGGGGCTCTGGCAGACTCCCTATCGGGTCACATGCTCAGTCGGTTCCTTGCTCTTCACCCGTGCTCTACTCTGGGGGCCAAAAATGGATCATCCAGAGAGTTTTCTGCTCCATCCCAAGTGCCTCACGCACGGAACCATACAAATGTGCTGTTTTTATAGGTCAAAAATGGCCAAATATTGGCAATTTCATATTGTTTTGCTTAATACTGGGTGTTCAGTGATACTCACCCAGGCAGAGAGACTGCACGGTGGAATGAATCAGAACCCAGACTCTGGGGCCATACGGCCTGGTCTTCAGTACTGTCTCGGCCACCTGCAGCTAAGTGATCTCAGGCAAGTGACTGAACATCTCCAGGGCCTCAAAGGTGCCTCCTTTGTGACAGGGAAAACGAAAATAATCACCTCGCAGGGTTGTGTGAAAATTAAGTGAGTGACTATTTGCAAAGCTCCCGGGAACTTTGTCTGGTACATGGTAGATGTGTTTGCTAAGGGACGATCGAGGCTTTACCAGGGGTCGTGGGAGCACAGAGGAAGAAATGACTAAGTGTCTGTGAGGAAGGGGGAGGTAATTTTTGTGGCCTTGAAGGATGAGTAATGTTTGCCAGGCAGAGTTATGAGGTGATGTGGGGGGAGATATTTCAGGCTGAAAAAGCAGGTGTCCAAGACTCAAAAGCAAGAAATAGAGAAATGCTGTAAGGGCAGGCTTCAGGGGAGCAATAGGATGGCCAGGGGGAAAAATGCTTGAATTATTTAGCTGAGCAATTTGGACAGATCCTAGGGGCCATCACAGAATTTTAAGCACAAGGCAATTTTTTTTTTAAGATTTATTTTTAAGTAATCTCTACATCCAGCGTGGTGGGGCTTGAACTTACAACCCCGAGATCAAGAGTCACACACCCTACTGACTGACCGACTGAGCCAGCCAGGTGCCCCAAGCAAGGAAATTATAGAATTATGATTTTGTTCTAGACGGGTCACTTCAGCCACCGACTGGAGACAGGTTGGGAGGCAAAAGGAGGCTGACGTAATCGGCCAGACAGAAAAAGATGAAGCCCTGAACTTGGGCAGG
The DNA here is from genome assembly GCF_004348235.1 of Phoca vitulina. Lineage (NCBI taxonomy): Eukaryota > Metazoa > Chordata > Mammalia > Carnivora > Phocidae > Phoca > Phoca vitulina. The sequence goes on along the minus strand of NW_022589748.1, from coordinate 10,381,975 downwards.
AACCATAGGAATAGCAAGCAGGGACAAAAGTGAGAGCTGTTTCTAAGGCAGGATCTGCCAGAATGAGCAGCTCATGAGATGTAGAAGCCTTGGGTTTCTGCCATGGGGAGCTGCAACCTGCCACAAGGCACCGTTCAGGGTGGAGGATGGGGGCAGCAGAAGGCAGCGACCTGCATGTGTCTGGGGCACCAGCTGTGGGCTCCACACTTCTCTTGGGCTCTCTCGTCTGAAACTCACCACAGGGGATTACTCCCATCTTACAAGCACAGAAACTGAATGTCAAGGAGTTCGTGCACCATGACGCAGCTGATAAGCAGCAGAGCTGGGGGGCGGGGGAGAGACTTTGGCTTTGCAGATGTTCAGGTTGAGATGTCAGCAGGAGAATTGTGCATGGGCCGCGTCCTGATGGTGGATCCTGGTGTTCGGAGAGACAGTGGGCGAGAAACGGGGATTTTGGAGCTGTCAGCAGACATGGGTGATGACTAAGCACAGCACGGGTAAGATCACCAGGTCAGGTAAGAAGAGGAGGGCTCTGGGAAGCACCAGTATTTAAAAAGAGAAGCAGCACCAGGAGGGAGTGGGTGTCTGGAGCCGAGGGTTTCAAGAAGTAGGATGTGAGCAGACACAAGTAGAAGGAAGGCTGCGAATGGACATAAGACTTAGCAGTGGGGAGGCTGTTGCCGGAGCATCTTAGTGCTGTGTGGTGGGGGCAGAAGCCACAGTGTCACGGTCAAGGAGTACATGGGAGGCGAGAAAGTGGAGGTGGTGGGTGTGGCCACTCTTCTCAGCAGAACCGAGAAAGCAGGGACCCACCCGAGGAGCTTTTCAGACTCTGCTGCTCAGCCCCAGCCCCAACCAAATGAATCAGAATCTTTCAGCGGTGGTTCCCAGGCATCCAACTTTTGGGAGAGCTCCCCCTGTGATTCAGATGCACACGAGGGTTAAGAACCAATGCTCCCCGGCGCCTGGCTGGCTTAGTCGGTAGAGCACGCAACTCGTGATCTTGGGGTGGTGAGCTCGAGCCCCACATTGGGCATAAAGATTAGTTAAAAAAAAAAAAAAAAAGAACCAGTGCTCACACGAGACCACATATTGTGCCTCCGTTTACATGAAATGTCCAGAAAAGGCAAATCAAGGAAGCAGATATCAGAATAGTGGTTGCCCGGGGTTGGGAGTTAACTCTAAATGGCATGGGGTTGTATTGGAGTGTTGGAAATGATCTGTGGGGATGGCCATGCAACTTAGCAAATTTACTAAAAATCATTAAATTGTTCACTTAGACAAAAGAAGCAAGAACCAATGCACCGCCAAAAGGCAGGAACCATCTCGCAACACCAGTGAACCAATGGATGTGAACCAATGGATCCAGGCACTGAACATCAAAACTCAACACCAAGAAGAAAGACAACCAGATACTGGGCGCTCCACCACCACCCAGCAATACTTTTTCCCAAACAGCTAACCCAGAGTCAGATCACACTTCCAGATGCAACCACCAATTTTTAAGAAAACCAGAGGACAGAGGAACATGTTAAACCCTACCATGGGCATTCAGCCAGCAAAATTACACCATAGGAAACTATCAGAGGACAACTTCATTTTTCCAACAAATACATTGCAAGGAAAACAAAAGATTAAAAGAATCTTAAAACAGGGGCACCTGGCTGGCTCAGTCGGTAGAGCATGCAACTCTGGATCTTGGAGTTGTGAGTTCGAGCCCCATGTCGGGTGTAGAGATGACCGAAAAATAAAATCTTTAGGGGAGCCTGGGTAGCTCAGTCTGTTAAATGTCTGACTTCCTTTGACTCAGGTCACGATCTTGGGGTCCCGGGATGGAGCCCTGCATTGGGTTCCCTGCTCAGCGGGGAGTCTCCTTCTCCCTCTGCCCCTCCCCCCTACTCGTGCACATTCTCTCTCTCTCTCTCAAATAAGTAAAATCTTTTAAAAAAATAAATAAAAAATAAAAGGATTTTTTTTTAAGACTTACTCATTTATTCGAGAGAGCACGCTCAAGAGCGCAGGTGGGTAGGGGCTGAGGGAGAGGGAAAGAGAGTCTCAAGCAGACATGGGCTCGATCTCACAACCCAGAGATCGCACAACCCTGAAATCATGACCTGAGCTAAAACCAAGGGTCAGACGCTAAACTGACTGAGACGCCCAGGTGCCACCCCCTCCCCCACAAAAAGAACCTTAAGACACATGTTAACCAATCACAATGTATGGATCTTATTTGGATCCTAATTCAAACAAATTGAAACCAAATTAGAGCATTTATGAGACAACTGGAAATCTGGACACTGACTGGATGTTTAAAAACACTAAAGAAATTTCAAAAACAAAATTTAGATGTAAAAAAATTCAGTTGTGATCATTGTATTGTGGTTGTAACAAAAAGAAGAGTCCTTATCTTTTTTAGAAAATACACGCCAAGATGTTCATGTATGAAAAGACCTGAGAGCTGGTTTTGTTTTAAGGTGATCCTGAAAGGTAGAAAGTGGACGTGGCGTGGATGGAGCCCACTGGCCAAAAATCGGTGGTTGTTGAGGCTGGGTGATGGGTACATGAGGGTTCATCATACTTTTCTGCTTACTTTTGTGCATGTTTGAAATTCTCTATCATAACAAAAGTAAGAAAGAAAGAGAGAAAGGAAGGGAGGGAGAGAGGGAAGGGGGAGGGGAGGGAGGGAAGGAGAAGCGAGGACCCTCATTTGACAGAGGGCCAAGGGACGTTTTCCTTAGGATGGGTAACCGCAGTGGTTCTCAACCTTGGCCACACAATGGAATTCTCTGGGGAGCTCAGCAAAATGCTGATGTGGGGGCCCCACCCCCAGAGATTCTAACATAACTGGTCTGCAACATGGTAACCTAATTCTAATTTGTAGCAGAGCTGAGAGCTTCGGAACTGCAGGAAGGGAATCATCAGTACCATCCACTGGTGCCTACCATACGCCGGGCACTTGCCCATCGCCTCAGGCCTGGCACTTCCACAAATCCTACGCCCAGTTCCTCAAGCGAGAGCTCATTTGTATTTACAGATGAGGATCGGAGGCTCAGAAATGTAAAGGAAACTACTTACGGAGCAGAGCTAGGAAAGGACAAAGCTAGGAAATGACCCGTGTGGACCCAGGTCGTCCCCCCCATGTGGCCTCCACCAGTTGGGGTTACTCTCTTGGAGCCTCGAGACCCATTGTTCGGCTTCTCTGTCGTGGAGGCAGAATGTTCCCCGCTCCCTGTTCTGTCTGTGGAACAAAAATTCGTCTGGTTTGCTCCAGGCCCCCACTCTCTCCTGCATTTCCAACAAGAGGGAAGCTTTGAAAATACGGCTCTTCTAATTAGCAGTTGTTATTGAAAGGAACTTTGGAGAAGGGAGCACTGTTTTTGCAGGTGCCTGAGGGACTTTGCCCAGAAACTGCCACCCAGAGGGGACAGCTGTCACGCCCTGTCCTGCCTTCTACCCTTGCAGTTGTTATACGTAAAAGTTCTCTCAAGATGCCTAGACTTCACAGATTATAGTTTTACCTTGTGGGATGTAACTTTGATCTCTTAATTGGTTGTCCAGAGTTTTATTGAAATTGGCATCTCTGGGAGAACTCTCTTACACAGTTGGGGGAAATGCAAACTGGGGCAGCCACTCTGGAGAACAGTATGGAGGTTCCTCAGAAAGTTGAAAATAGAGCTACCCTACGACCCAGCAAGTGCACTACTAGGTATTTATTCAAAGGATACAAACATAGTGATTCGAAGGGGCACCTGCACCCCAATGTTCATAGCAGCAATGTCCACAACAGCCAAACTGTGGAAAGAGCCCAGATGTCCATCGACAGATGAATGGATAAAGATGATGTGATATATATAGGAATATTACTCAGCCATCAAAAAGAGTGAGATCTTGCCATTTGCAATGACGTGGATGAAACTAGAGTGCATTAGGCTAAGTGAAATAAATCAGTCAGAGAAAGACAAATACCATATGAGCTCACTCATATGTGGAATTTAAGAAGCAAAACAGATGAACATAGGGGAAGGGAAGGAAAAATAAAATAAGATAACAACAGAAAGGGAGACAAACCATAGGAGACTTTTTTTAAAGATTTTATTTATTTATTTGACAGAGAGAGAGAGAGAGAGCACAAGTAGGCAGAGCGGCAGACAGAGAGAGAGGGAGAAGCAGGCTCCCCACTGAGCAGAGAGCCTGACGCGGGGCTCGATCCCAGAACCCTGGGATCATGACCTGAGCTGAAGGCAGACACTTAGTTGACTGAGCCACCCAGGTGCCCCCATAAGAGACTCTTAACTACAGAGAACAAACTGAGGGTTACTGGAGGGGAGGTGCATGGGAGGATGGGGTAACTGGGTGATAGGCATTAAGGAGGACACCTAATAAAATGAGCACTGGGTGTTACATGCAACTGATGAATCACTAAATTCTACCCCTGAAACTCATAATACACTATATGTTAACTAAATTGAATTTAAATAAAAAAAAATTTTAAAGATTTTATTTATTCGAGACACAGAGATACAGAGAGAGAGAGAGAGCATGAGCAGGGGGAGAGGCAGAGGGAGAGGGAGAAGCAGGCTCCCCGCTGAGCCAGGAGCGTGACGCGGGGCTCGATCCCAGGACCCTGGGATCATGACCTGAGCTGAA
>NW_022589748.1:10359246-10377318 GCF_004348235.1 Phoca vitulina | reverse complement strand
GGGCTCCCTGCTTGGCGGGAAGCCTGCTTCTCCCTCTCCCACTCCCCCTGCTTGTGTTCCCTCTCTCGCTGTGTCTCTCTCCGTCAAATAAATAAATAAAATCTTTATCTAAGTAATCTCTACCCCTAACGTGGGGCTCAAACTCATGACCCCGAGATGAAGAGGCGCATGCTCTTCTGACTGAGCCAGCTAGGTGCCCCTCCTGCACTTCTTTCTTTACAAGTAATGTAAAAAAACAGATAAAGTGATGACCCTGGCAGAATATAGGAAGATTTCCCCCCATGGGCACTTCTGCTGTTCTCGTCTGGATGGTTGGCTGATGTTTACTGTGTTTCTAGGTGGCCTTCACCGGATGGTGGCTCAGGGCCGTGAGGGACTGGGCCAGAATCAGAGCCCCCACACCTTCCTCTTTACATCCCTCACTTACCTTGCTGCTGTCTGGGATGGACGGGCATAAATGAACGCTCTGTGAATGCACCGCAGATGAGTAACAAGTGTTTGCTCTTCCTTTTGTGTGTAATGATGTGGCCTGTGCTTGCGGCTACGGGGCTGGTATGTGTCCCAACTAAAACCAAGTCAGGCAGGGGGTGCCTGGCAGGCTCAGTCGGTGCAATGTGCAACTCTTGATCTTGGGGTCCTGAGTTTGAGCCCCATGGTGGGTGTAGAGATTACTAAAATTAAATAAACTTAAAAAAAAAAAAGGATGGTTCTCCCCAATTTACATGAAAAAAATTAACTTAGAAGTTGTCCATTTTAAAGATTTCGCCTTCGTAAATTTTTCTTAAAACTGGTGCCCACTACCATTCATCTAGGATAGACTCTGGAATGACATATTGTCTAATCATAATAATGGGGCTTGAGTTTGAGCCCCACACTGGGGGTAGAGGTTACCCAAACAAACAAACAAACAGCAGCTGACACTTTTGCGGTCCTTCTGACGAGCTGTGCCAAGCATTTTATATATATTGACGCACTCGATCCTCACAACAACCCTATGAGGTAGGTCCCATTATTTTCCCCATTTTACAGATGAGGAAGCTGAGGCACGGAGAGGCTACATAACACACCTGCAGTTCACAAAGTTCACACAGCTGGGAAGTGGGGAGTGAGGGTCACGAACTCAGGCAGGATGGCCCCAGAGTCCCCTCACTGACCCCACCCCACCCCACCGCCATCATCTAGCCCTAAGTGATACTTTTAAATTGCTATGTGCTGGGCGCCTGGGTGGCTCAGTTGGTTAAGCGACTGCCTTCGGCTCAGGTCATGATCCTGGAGTCCCTGGATCGAGTCCCGCATCGGGCTCCCTGCTCAGCAGGGAGTCTGCTTCTCCCTCTGACCCTCCCCCCTCTCATGTACTCGCTCTCTCTCATTCTCTCTCTCTCTCAAATAAATAAATAAAATCTTTAAAAAAAAAAAAATAAATTGCTATGTGCTTATCAGGTCGACATTGGCAGAGTTCTGCAAACCACACCCACGGTTCCAGGGCTCTGGCCCCTGGTGTAGTAGGAACATCTGGGAGTCAGAAACACCTGGGCTGGAATCAGACTCCACCACCTGCCCACTGAGTGAACCTAGGCGGCTTGCTAACTAACCTCTCTGAGAGCCAGTTTCATGCAGCAATCACAGGGCTTTCCCGCAGTGACGGCCTCCCCACGAGAACATGCTCCTCGCAAAGGACCTCCTGCACCCCTCCGGGGCCCGGGAAGAGGAGAAGAGGGGAAAAGAAGTACTGCCTGGCCTAGCGCCAACTGGTCCTTCATGGACGTGAAGTGCCCGGATGCTCCAATCACGGCCGTCTTTAGCCACAAACCATAATTTTGTGAGCTCACTGCTCCACTGTCCTCTGCCAACCCACAGGAGGAAAAGCAAGGCTTTCGGAGGGATGCTCCTTCAGACCCAAGCAGCACTAAAAGCATCCCGAATCAAGATGAATGGGAAACTATCCAATAAACAGATTTTGGATGAGAAGGGATGAGAAGAGAAAAGGAGAGGAGGGGAGGGGAGGGGAGAGGAAAGGAGAGGAGACAAAAGAAAAAAGAAAAGAGAAAAGAAAAGGAAAGGAAAGGAAAGATCGGGACGCCTGGGTGGCTGGGTTAAGGGTCTGCCTTCGGGGGCGCCTGGGTGGCTCAGATGGTTAAGCGTCTGCCTTCCGCTTAGGTCATGATCCCAGGGTCCTGGGATCCAGTCCTGCATCGGGCTCCCTGCTCAGCGGGGAGCCTGCTTCTCCCTCTGCTTCTCTCTCTCTCTCTCATGAATAAATAAATAAAATCTTAAAAAAAAAAAAGCGTCTTCCTTCGGTTCAGGTCATGATCCCAGGATCCTGGGACCGAGTCCTGCATCAGGCTCCCCGCTTGGCGGGAAGTCCGCTTCTCCCTCTCCCTCTGCCTGCCACTCACGCGCTTGCTCTCTCTCACTGTCAAATAAATAAATAAAAATTTTTAAAAAAGGAAAGGAAAGAAATCACAGGGCCACAACGAGGAGGGAAAGAGGTGACTAGCAATGCCTGCCCAGATGTCTCTGAACCCCGGGGCGCGACCCGGGCTATCTTGTTCTTCCAGCTATTTATTTATTTGTTGATCCATTTGGCTAACACCAGATGGAGACAGAGGCTGGTGCGCACAGAAGCCTCCAGCTAAAGTTCTTTTGTTAGCCCCGTCTCTCCCTAGAGAAGAGAAATGACCTCCAAAGAGGGCCCAACAGGATTGCCCGTCACGCAGGTGGTAAAACCATCTACAGAATTTCAGGGCAGAGTGCTTCATTAGGGTAGCAAGCGAGAGGGCTGTGGGGCCAGACTGAGCAGGCCCTGGACGACAGGAACGAGTTAGGATTTTGTTCAACAGGCAACGGGAAAATCACTAAAACTTTGGGTCAGAAGTCACCTGAAAGTTTAAATATTTAAACTGTGCCTGGGGTTCTTGAAAGATGCAAGGTGGGAGGCTGTCGCAACAGCCTGGGCAAGTAGTGGGCCAGGGGAAGGGTGGTGAGGGGGTCGCTCCCAAGGCTGTAAGAGAGCACAGTACCTACGCGCATGCGCGCGCGCGCGCGCGCGCGCGCGCGCGCGCACACACACACACACACACACACACACACACACACACACACACACACACACACACACTGGCCCGCTCCCACTTTGGCCAAGCCTGACCTCTCCGTCTTTGCCCAACAGCCTGACATCTGCTTCTGCCCCACCTCTGTCCTCTCCCATTGCCCCCACATCCCCAGCTTTTGCTTCACCCCTTTGACTTGTCTATTCCCCCCTGGCTTAATTCCCGTGGGGGCCTGGATCCAGCGCCAGCCCACTTACACACACATCACCCGAGAGCAGGCAGCGTGAAGGCGGCGAAGCGAAGGAAGCCCCCCACCCATGCTGCTCCCCTAGAGGGAGGTGGGAACAGAAAAGGCAGAGGTTTAGGTGACGCTCAGGTGAAGGGACGTCCATAGGACACGGTCATTGTCTGGATATTGGGGTGCGAGGGGGAATGAGCCGTCAAAGACGACCCTGAAGTTTCCAGGCCGAGTGGGAGGATGGTGAGGCAGGAACAGAAATGGAGCGGGTCCGGGGGAGGTCTTTGAGTTTGACATGCCAGGGAGATGTCCGGGTGGAGATGGACACGCAAGGCTTCCAGAAATGGAAGGGGAGCCTGGGGAGCGCTCAGAGCTGGAGAGCCAGGTGTGGGGAGTCCGAACCAGCACCAGCATAACCACGCCGAGGGCTTTCTGTGTAGCAGGCACTTTATTCCTATTGTGTCACTTAGCCCTCCCCACGACCCAAGGGGGAGGTAACGTTTTCACTCCATCCCTGAGGAAACCGAGGCACAGTGAGGACAAGCGTCTTGTCCAAGGTCACACAGCAAGCAGGTGGCAGGGATGGGACTTGAGCCCAGGCTCTGACTCTGAGGTCATTTCTAAGCCAAAAGCTGGTTAGGCCCCTCCCCGCCCCCAAAAGCTGGTTCCAAAGCCAGAGAGAGGTATCAGGTGTGTGGGGCCAGCAGAAGCCCCAAAGCAGGGGAGGCAGGTCAGAGCTGGGGAAGAAGCAGCCCAGGGAGGGGAAAGGGAAAATGCAGAAAGCTCAAGAAGGAGCTGCCTGTCCTCCAGGCACTGGCCAGATAGCTTCCATGGGTCTGTCATTTGCCCTCCCCACAGCCCTGTGAGCTGGGAACTAGAATTGTCATTTTACACATGCACGGAGATGAGGCTCTGAGAAGTCAGGTGACTTGCCTGAGATCACACAGCCTGTTCCTGGTGGAGTCCAGATTCAAACAGGAGCCTTTGACTCCAGAGCCTGACCCCTATCATCATGCACAGGACCTCCTTAGCGACATCACCCCCACCCCAGGCAGAGTCACTGGGCTCGAGCCCCCTCCCCCACCGGGCTGCAGAAGGGACAGGACTTTGCCTCCCCTCCTCCCCGCCTGCTAGCAAGGGGCGAAGTCCAGAGCTGCTCCCCAGACATGGCCTCCTCCAGACCACCTGGACCTTACCTTTCCTGGGGCTCAAGCCCCTTTCTCCCCAGAACTCGTTGGGGACTATAGAAAGAGAAAGAAGAGGCTTTCCGGAGACATAAGTGGTGCTTGGGGTTCAGAGAGGTTGGAGGGCGATAGGGGGTCAGAGAGTAGATGGGAGGGATGAGAAGGGGTCTTCTGTAGTGGGGGATGGGGGGGTAAAGTACTGAGATTACTTGGGATTGGGAGGGAGGCAGGAGAGGGGAGATGGTGATGCAGGGACAGAGAGGAGAGTCCTGGGAGGCTCCTTTACCTTCAGGGTCCATGCCAGCTCAGAGGTGCAGTGCTCGTGTGTCCACTGCTCAGATCCTGTGTTCGCAGAGGCCAGAGTGGGGGTGGGGCTGCCAGAGGAAGGAGGAAGGGGCCGGTCTAGCCAGCCCTTCTCCGGTTCTCTGGAGCTCCTTCCTGCCCTCTCCCAGGACCCCTGGGGGCTGGATGTACCTTCTCCTTTCGCTTTCTACACAGCACAGGAGGAACTCTGGCTTGTCTAACTCCAAGTCCTCTCTTCCCTGAGCCAGAGGCCCAGTTTCCTTTACACACCCAGGCTTCTGCAGGCTGTGAGGCTGCTGGTGTCAGCTGGAAGGCTCCTTTGATGGGTGCACTGGGAGGATCATGGGCCTTAGTCCTGGGTTCAGACCCTAATTCCATCCTTTCTGATCTTGAATACCTTTTTACCTTTTTCTGCACCTCAGTTTCCTTAGCTGTAAAATGGGATAATTCCTCCCTCGTGGGTTCAACTGATAATCAAGTGAGAAAACTCTGTGAGTGACAGGGTGGAAAATCAACACTTCCTTTCCTTTAACTCCTCTTCCCAAGGTCCACCTCGCACCTGGAACCTTGCTTGCTTCAATCTCGTCCAGGCCCCCAAACTATTTTCTCCTAGATGCCATTTTTATCCCGGTTTCTCTCTTAAAGGCTCTTTGCTGTCTCTTCCAAGTCCTTCTTCCTACATCCAACCTCACATTTCGGTGTTCCCTCCGTGTGGTGGGATTGTTTCTCTTTTTTCTCCTCGGCACACAGCTAAACTACATTTCCCAGCCTCCTTTGCCCTGAGGCCACCACGTGACTGAATTCTGTCCAATGGAATGTGAGCAAAAGTGATACCGCCACTTCCAGACCTGGGCCCTTGAAAGCCTTCCCTGTGATGTGGCCCCCTCTCCCCACTGGGAATGGCAGAGCCACAAAATGGAAGGAGCCTGGATCCCTGAATGACCTTATGGAAGGCCACGTTCCAATACCAGCATTGGACTGTTACATAAGGAAGGAAGAAACTTCCCCTGAGTTATACCCCTCAGATTTGGGGGTTGTTTGTTACAGCAGCTAGCCTGCTCTGGCTGACTCCTGAGATTCTCTCCACAGCTGCCTTCTCATGCTGCACAGTGAATGACATAGTTTATCCAACGATGCCATTATTTATTTATGTGTTTATTTGTGTATTTGTGTATTTATTTATTTATTTTAAAGATTTTATTTATTTATTTGATAGAATTTGACAGCGAGAGAGGGAACACAAGCAGGGGGAGTGGGAGAGGGAGAAGTAGGCTTCCGGCTAGGCAGGGAGCCCGATGCGGGGCTCGATCCCAGGACCCTGGGATCATAACCTGAGCTGAAGGCAGATGCTTAACCGACTGAGCCATCCAGGCACCCCCATCGATGCCATTATTTAAATTGCTATCTAAAATCAGATGAACCTCAAATCTCTCTCTAGCTCTGGCTTCCCTCCCAAGTTCTAAAAATGAACTCATTATGTTCTCCCCTTAAACTGCTCATCTCTCTGCATTTCTACATAATGCCATCCGCATCTCCTCCACCTCCCAAGATAGAAATCTTGAAGCCTAACCTCATTCTTCCCTCCATCACCCAATAGCCAATTAGGTCTAAAATCTGATTTTCTGAAAAAGTGTATTTCAAACTTGACCTTCTTTTTCCCCTTAAGTCAGGCCCCCACTATATCCAAATTGTACTAGAATAATGCTCTCACCTTGGGCTGTATTACCTTCAGGCCATCCTCCTGGATGCTAAGTTCACTCAAAAGAGATCCAAGGGGCACCTGGGTGGCTCAGTCAGTTGAGCATCAGACACTTGATTTCGGCTCAGGTCATGATCTCGGAGTTGTGGGATTGGGCCCTCCATCAGGCTCCACGCTGGGTGTGGAATTTGCTTGGAATTCTCTCTCTCCCTCTCCCTCTGCCCCTCCCCACTTGAGTGTGTGTGCATTCTCTTTCCCTAAATAAATAAATGAATAAAATCTTTAAAAAAAAAACCCACAGATCTAAGCTTGCCACAAGTTTAATTAAAGCCATCATTTGTTCATTCATTAATTCCTTTATCCCTGCATTCAGTAAACACATATTGAGTGGCTACTGAGTGCCAGGCCCTGGACTCTGAAACCACAAAGATGACCCGTGGATTTGGAGGGGCTCCACTCTAATGAGTGAGGGACACCTTCACATAATTACAGCCCAGTTGTGCTGTAATTATTGTACAGCCCACACGACGCCCTGTGGAAGAAATGCTGTGTCTATTGGGCTGGAAGCTGCAAGGGCAACTTCACAAAGGCCGTGACATTTGAGCTGAATCTTGACGGTTGAGGAGTCTGGCGGGAAATCAAGATATGTGTGTCTGGGGCAAGCCGGGGGTGGGCTGGCTTCAGGCAGAGCGCCTACGAATGTAAGACTGAGTAAGTGGCTCTCTTCATGGCCAACCTCCTGGGATGGATCTGGCCCATAGTCTAGCTGGGCCGTCCAGACGCCACAGACTCGGCAAGCAGGTACTGAGCACCCGAGGAAACCGAGGCACACAGACGCCCATTTGCAGCTCATTGTCTGGAGCAAATAGATTGTCTTCACAGTACCCTGGGCTTCTTCTGTCTAACGGTTCTACCCCGAACCTCCCCCAAAACAGGACAGCCACCCACCATGTAGGATCCTCAAGCAATACCTTCTTAAAGTTTGAAAGTTTTCTCTCTACTTTTGGCTGGGTCAGCTCTTGCTACTACTTTGGGAACCTTATAACCTTCTGATTATATTCCTTTCTTATTTTGTTGACAGTTCCAGCTTCATCTGCCTCCAGGCATGGTTGCTGAGCTTCGGGGCTCAGAGATGGGGGTCTGTTTCCCATTCCCTCAGCCCAAGGGCTTGGAGGACTCAGAACCAACAGGCGTTCCCCTCTGCTTGCAGCCCACCCTTCACAGGTTCTGCCTGCCAAACTGAACATGGTCCAGGGTCAGAAATAGGGATGCAGAGGACATCTAGGTGTAAATATCCATTTTCAGAAACGAAATGTCCTTAGAATCATGCGTGGAGGTTCTTTTCCTGTCTGCAAAAATGAATTGCATTAATAGATTTCTCAAGACCTTCTCTATCTAAACTCTGTTACCATCTGGAATTTTCATTTTGTATGACAAAGCTTTATTTATAAGCATAATCTTAATGTGTACTTTTTACTGTCTAGACAGAATAAATATTTTTAGCATTTTAAACTATACCCCCCATCCAAGCACACATCAAGAAAATCACATGTCATATTCAGGGAGTTACCAGGAATTTGATGAGACTGGAGGGCATAATGTTTGCACCGAGGACTGACCAAGAGGGGTCCAGATCCTAAACGGGTCTTATCATGCATGCTAGGGCTCTATCTTGACTGCCGTAAGAGGTGCAGGGATAATCTGGACAGAGTGGCCTTTTAGAAGGGTCACTGGGCAGAGGATGGAAGTGATTGGGGTCAAGAAACCCAAAGAGAAGACCGGGCAGGACCCAGGCAAGATGTGTTAGGGCCTGGGAGAAGGAATGGCTCCAAGGGACTATGGAAGAAGGATCAGAGGAACTTGGCACCCAAGAAGAAAGGACAGGAAGGATTGGGGGTTCATGATGGTTCTGAGAAGCCCTGGAAAAGTCTAGAACAGACTTAGGTTTGGTGACCTCCCCACTTCTTTCAGAACTGAATTCAAACTCCCTTGCCCTTCACAGTGGGGCTCCAACCTGCTCTTCCAGCCCTCTCTCCTTTAACCAGACACCCCATCCCCTCAGCGAATACCTGCTTGTTAATGTGTTCTCTAATTGTAAAAGTGATAGGCATTTATTATATAAAACATGGAAATACAGAAAAGTATAAACAAAATAAAAATCATTCATAAACCTATCACCTGATAGATAGCCACAGTAAACATTTGGGATATTTCCTTCAAATCTTTCTTCTATTAATGTCTATGTTTTTGCATTTTCTTTCCTTTTTTTTAAATTAAAAAAAATTTTTTTAAAAGATTTTATTTATTTATTTGACAGAGGGAGACAGAGCAAGAGAGAGGGAACACAAGCAGGGGGAGCGGGAGAGGGAAAAGCAGGCTTCCCGCTGAGCAAGGAGCCTGATGTGGGGCTCGACCCCAGGACCCCGGGATCATGACCTGAGCCGAAGGCAGACGCTTAACAACTGAGCCACCCAGGCACCCTTTCCTTTTTTTTTTTTTTTTTTTAATTTATTTGTTTATTTGAGAGAGAGAGAGCTCAAACATACGAGGGTGGGGAGAGGCAGAGGGAGAGAGAGAACCTCAAGCAGATTCCTCGCTGACTGTGGAGCCCGACATGGGGTTTGATCCCATGACCCTGAGATCAGGACCTGAGCTGAAATCAAGAGTCGGTCTAACTGACTGAGCCACCCAGGAACCCCTATGTTTTTGCATTTTCATTACAAGATTAGATTCATACATATTTACAGATTAGTAAGTAACTTTTGTTCCCAGGTAAACATTATATTGTAGACATTTTTCAAAGTCATTGCACAGGTTTTGAGAACACGGTTTTTAGCATCATTCATTCACTCAAATGAATATTTACTGAGGACCCACCATTTGCTGGCACGATAGCCACCCGGAGCACAGCGGGAAATCAGACTCTGAGCTAAGTCAGCTCTTGGGTGGAGCCTCCTACCCTTCCCCAAGGAGCAGTGCGTCACTCCCTTCTTGCGGTGCACTCATAAAATTTTGTCTGTACCTCTATTTGAACACTTTTCACATATCGTGTTATTTTCCAGGATGCGAGAGCCCTATTGGGTGCCATACCTATCCTGCCCCACTTCCTTCAGGATCCGCCCAGGACCCAGAAACCAGTAATAGTTCCAGAAAAGTGATTGCATGTGTCCTTCGAAAGGGGGTAGAGCCGATGGCCTCTGAGTTCATGACAGTATTTTCTAAACCTGAAATTGGAGCGCTTGGTTTAGCAAATCTGAAACAACAGTTGCGGTGTGTCTGGGGGACTCTGGGGACTCGCTCCTGCTGCTGGGGCTAAGGCTCGTCCAAACATCGCCCTGTGAGAAGGCTGGTGGTGCCCGGCTTAGCTGGTGAGGGCTGCATTTCCGTCCCAGCTCAGCCTGTCCCCAGACCAAGCACAGGTGGCACAAACCCTGGTGGCTGTGTGGACCCGTGGTCACATTCTGTTCCTTCTCTCCCCTCCCCCCACGCAGGAACAGATGCACCCAGGCTGTTTCCAGATCTTTCCCTCCGGGTCGGGCCACGGGGCAGTCACACTCCTGTCCCTTCCAAGGACCTCTCTTACTGTGGGTCAACCTGTCTCTCAGGCACCGAGCCCTCTGACTCAAAAACTTCCTCTTTGCAAATTTCCTCTTTGTCCTGGGGAAGTACCAACGGCCTCTGGCGCATGTGGGCTCCTGGGCTCTGGCCTGGGGTGGGGTCTTGTCCCGCCTGCTCGCCATCACATCCCATCCCGGAGCCACAGGGGAAGCTCCTGGTTCTGGGGGGCCTGTCAGTCTCACCGATTCCCCTTGGAGAAGGGAAGGAGCTCGCCCCCTCCCTGGGGAAGACGAGATACAAACACCTTACATGGGTGACAGCAAGATCCCCGCTCTCAGCTCTCCTCTCCCCCTTCCTGGAGGGCGAGCATGCAGGGGCGGGGGAGGCTCCGAGCAGGGCAGACAGCGACTGAGCCGAAGAACCACACTCAGGTCACACATGCAGTCTTTCTATCAGGCCCCACATTCTTTATTGGGCTACAGACAGATGTAAATCTGCTACCTCCGCCCCACCTGAGCAAAGACGAGGGCCCGAATGTTCTCAGCGGTCCCTCAGGGTGGGCACTCCGCTGCCGCCCCTCCCGCCCCTCCTCACACCAGCTTGTACTCACCACCACAACTTCACACTCAGAGCCAAGGCCTTGCCTCGTGCCCGCCAACGGCGCCCACGCCGGGACCCGCGCAGGTGCTGGGGTTTCTGAGAACCACACCTGCCCGGAAACTCTTCTCACCTCTGCCCCTGGGAGAAGTAGCTGCTGCCTCTGGGCGCCTCGGTCCACAGGTGGGGGGAGGGTGGGGGTGCGGGCCAGGGGCTGGCCTAGAGCCCAGGTGCTGTCAGCGGCACACCCAGGAGCACGGCTGGGTGACTCCAGGTGGCCCCCCGCAGGGCACCGCGCGGAGTTAAAGGAGGGTCCTGAGCTGACCCAGTAGGACTGTCCTAATCTATGGGGCCAAAGTACTTTCCAGAGTGATCCAAGGTGGGAGTTTGCTTCCATCCTCCTTCCTAGACTCTGGTGTTCCTGGGGAGTCCTCTGAGAAATCATAGGCATTGTGGAGACTCAGCAACTGGTCTCGAGGACAAAAACATGGAGAAGGCGGTGGGGAGAAGTCAGAATTGATGAGGAAGGGTTATTGATTCAGTCTGAAAGCGTGCCGTGGGGGTAGGCCCTCTGGGCACCGGGGGTGGGTGCCGGTGGGAAGACCCCGGGGTTGAGAAGCTGGATGAGGGTTCAGGATGAACATGCTGGGAGGCAAGGAGCCTGGAGCTGACGATCGGACGGAAAGTGATGGAAGCTGGGAATGATTCTGACCTCCACTCTCGTTCTTCACAAGCACTGAGGGGCCTCCACCTCCCCAGCTTCTGGCTGCTCCGAAGCCTCATCCTTGCTGCCCCCCAGCGGCTCCTCCTCCCCCTTTAGGAGGGGAACTGACCCTGCCTCCAGCTCCTCCAGCTCCAAGGAGCACTGTTGGGACTTGCCTCTATCCAAGAAGGTGGTGAGTATGGGCTGTCGGCCAGCCCCTTTCCCCTCAGGCCCCCCAGAGCCCTTCTCGGCCCCAGAGCCCCCTGCGATTGCTGTCAGGGCCTCCTCATCAGGCACCTGGGCTGGCCCAGCCCAGGCATCGACCACCCCGTTGCGCTTGCCCCCCCCGCTTAGTGTCAGGGCCCCTGTCCTCCTCTTTTGCCTCTGCCACCACAGCAGGAGTAGGACCACGAGGACAATGACCACCAGCAGGGCCACAAGCACAACCACCAGCAGGGTGCCCTTTTTCCCCTGATCTGAAAGTTGGGTACTGCTTCTGTTTTTGGAGGACGCTGAGGTAGTCACGGTGGGTATTTTTACCATGGAGATGGGGGAGTCACTGGTCCCCTTGGGGATTGGCAGAGAGTCAGTTGCCATGGTGACAAGGGGTCCACCACCTACATCAGAGGTCTCCAGAGAGCCAGTTGCCATGGTGACGGGGGGTCCACTGTCTACATCAGAGGTCTCCAGAGAGCCAGTTGCCATGGTGATGGGGGGTCCACTGTCTACATCAGAGGTCTCCAGAGAGTCAGTTGCCATGGTGACGTGGGGTCCACCGTCTACATCAGAGGTCTCCAGAGAGCCAGTTGCCATGGTGACGGGGGGTCCACTGTCTACATCAGGGGTCTCCAGAGAGCCAGTTGCCATGGTGATGGGGGGTCCACTGTCTACATCAGAGGTCTCCAGAGAGCCAGTTGCCATGGTGACGGGGGGTCCACCGGCTACATCAGAGGTCTCCAGAGAGCCAGTTGCCATGGTGATGGGGGGTCCTCCAGCTACATCAGAGGTCACCAGAGAGCCAGTTGCCATGGTGACAGGGGGTCCACCAGATATATCAGAGGTCTCCAGAGAGCCAGTTGCCATGGTTCCATCAGTCATAACGTGGAGTGCCAGAGAGTTTCTTGGTAGTTCAGCAGGGTTACTGTTTGCATTAATTTCCAGGTTTGATGACTCCTTGGTGGAAACTTCCCAGAAGACTGTTGACTCAGATACATGGAGGTCACTGGTGGCAGCTGTGGAAGCCTCAGGAAAGGACATTTCATTGGCTGTATAGAGGTCTGAGGAAGGTGGGGAGATCTGGTGCCTGGTGCTGTTACCCTTCTCTGGGACCCTTGTTGTCATAGGATTGGGGGTCACTAAGTTGAGGTTTGGGGACTCAGAGAAAGTTGAGACCAAAGAAGCAGAGGACCCTCCCGGTACAGACATCTCCAAAGCGGTTGTGATGTGCAGAGACCCCGGAGTCATCTCTTGAGTCCAGATGCCCCCAAAGAGGAGGAAAAACAGGGTCATTCCCATGGCAGCAGGCATGGGCAGGAGTGGAGACCTGAGGGTGGGGAAGTTGGAGAAATACAAACACAGAAAGAGCTGAGGGGGGAGAACCTGGCCAGGCCCTCCCCTCCTGCCCACTTCCCTGCTTAACTGCCAGGCCTAAGTTGTGGTTTAACGGCTTTTTCCACCCTTGCTTTTACTATTCTCAGAAAGAACAAGGGAGCAGACACGGACAGCTCTGCCGACAACTCGGACCTGCAGGCCCCCTCAGGCCTCGGCTGCTTGCACTCCAGCAATGGCCGCCCCTCCCAGCCTTCCATGACCCTATTCAGCCCCGATGGCTCCCGACCCTCTTTTCCCATCATCTACCAGGGTCTTTCCAAGCCACAGCATATTCCCAGGTCCGCAAAGGCCCCTGCCCCCCAGGTCGCACCCCTTACCAGCTCACTTGATGAAGGCACAAGGTTGGGGCCAGGCTGCTCCAACTCCTCCTGAAGCTGGAGCAGGACTGGGCAGATGGGCCCCAGGGGGAAAGGAAGTGGCCCTGGCTCCACCCACCCCACCCCAGCATCCTGCCCCACCCACACTGCTCCCCCAGCTGTCCGTGATGACAGCTCCATCACTTGCTCTTTCTAGGGTCTGAGACGGCGCCAAGGATTCTGGGGTCTCAGCGGAGGCAAAAGGGGGTTGTGGCGGGTGGGGGGATCTGGAATGGGGACTTAGCTGGGAATTGGGATGCGCAAGGGGTGAGGCCGGGATGGGGATGAGGGTCAGAGCTGGGGTGATGCGGAGGCGTGCTTGACAACAAGGGTGTGCAGAGGAGGACATGGGAGGGAAGATGGTTTCCTTTGCATTGTGGTCCCCAAGCTGTTAGGCCCAAACCCAGGGTAGCACCATTTCCTGCCCCAAGAGTTCCCAGGAAGTACCAGGGCAAGAAGAGGCCCCCACTCTGGCTGGGGGCAGCGAAAGCATTTGCAGCATGTGCATTCCCTGGTGGGCTCTTGATGACTTCTCCAGAAGCTGGGGGGTGGGGGTCACCACAATGGCCCCAGCTGTGGGGTGCTTAACTAGACGGAGGCGGTTACTAAGCACTCATATGTTACAATTTTATTTTTGTGGAAGACTAATAAAGATGTAGGACTCTATATGGAAAACAGTCTGGAAAAATATCGATTGAGGCATTAATCTAGTTTCTTTGGACAGGTGTGAATAGGGTTCTTTATTTTCTGCTTTGGATGGTTGCTGTTTTCTGAATTTCCTCTAGTTTTTTTTTTCTCCTCCTCCTTTTTTTGTATGTGTATATATATTTTCTTCATTTCTTTTTTCTTTCTTTTTATTTTTTTCAGTCGTTAAGTGTCTGCCTTCGGCTCAGGTCATGATCCCAGGTTCCTGGGATGGAGTCCCACATCGGGTTCCCTCTTCGGCGGGAAGCCTGCTTCTCCCTCTCCCACTTCCCGTGCTTGTGTTCCCTCTCTCGCTGTGTCTCTCTCTGTCAAATAAATAAATAAAATCTTAAAAAATATATATTTTATTTATGGGTGCCTGGGTGGCTCAGTTGGTTAAGCGTCTGCCTTCGGCTCAGGTCGTGATCCCAGGGTCCTGGGATCGAGTCCCACATCGGGCTCCCTGCTCCACGGGGATTCTGCTTTTCCCTTTGCTCCTCCCCCCACTCGTTCTCGCAATCTCTCTCTCTCTCTCAAATAAATAAATAAAATATTTAAATATATATATATCTTATTTGCGAGAGAGATATATATATTTATTTGAGATATATATATATTTATATAAATATAAAGAAATATATATTTATTTGCGAGAGAGAACGTGCATGCGCGTGCAAGAGGAAGAGCAGAGGGCGAGGGCGAGAAACCCAAGCAGACTCCATGCTGAGTGCAAGGCCCAACGCAGGGCTTGATCTCACCACCCTGAGATCATGACCTGAGCCAAAATGGAGGGTCTGACGTTCAACCAACTGAGCCACCCAGGCAGCCCTCTTTTTATTTTATTTTATTTTTCTCTTCTGATTTTTTTAATGATTTTATTTATTTATTTGAGAAAGAGAGTGTGAGCATAAGCAGGGGGGAGCAACAGAGGGAGAGGGAGAAGCAGGCTTCCCGCTGAGCGGGGAGCCCGATGTGGGGCTCGATCCCAGGACCCTGGGATCATGACCTGAGCCGAAGGCAGACACCCAACCAACTGAGCCACCCAGGTGCCCCTACTTTCTTCTGATTTGCAAACTTCGACTTTCTGTGTATGTCTGGTTTGGGTTTTTTTTCTTTTTTTTGGCTTTCTTTTTAAAAAAGCAAAACCGATTTTTATATTGTAAAAGCAATGGTATTTGTACCTGATACCTGATTGAACAGGCTCCTCTCAGGGCCTGGGATTACATCCCGCTCTCAAGCTAACGAGTTAGTCTGATGCAAATACAGGAGACGCCTGGGGCCGAGACAGAGGAATCCATTACTCACCACAGAGCAAGCAGCAGGAGCATAATGCTTGCATCAGTTCTCCTTTCCCTCAAGTCCCACAGGGGTGACGCAGAGGAGCTCGCCCTGCAGCTGAGGAACACTGAGCTTGGGGCATTTCCCTCTATTTGAGCAAGTGGAAAGCAAGCCTTCTCTTCAGGGAGACATCGCTTCATCCCTCAGAGTTACCACAAACACACCTCTGAGAAATTGCCGGGAGTTAGAGGGGCTGGGGCCTGGCGGTCTCAAAATGCCAGCAGGAGGGTGCAGGGATGCTCAGGGCCTCGGGGGATTGCCTCTCCCGACAGTCAGGACAGTATAAGARGAAAAGCTCCCGACATGTCAGCAGGAGGGTGCAGGGATGCTCAGGACTTCGGGGGATTGCCTCTCCCGACAGTCAGGACAGTATAAGAGGAAAAGCTCCAAACTCTACCATGGGAGAAGCATTCATAACAAAGTTGTGTTTTGTGTCTGTATTTACATAAGTATATATGCATGTCATCCATATTAAATCTTTTGTACATCCTGTTCTGTACTTACTGAACAAAAGAAAGAAGGAGAGAAGAAAGAGAGAAAAAGGAAGAAAAAAAACCATTCCATTGTTAGACATTTAAGTTTTTCAACATTTTGCTATGGCAAACAGAAAAGTACAAATAATTGGCTGAAAAGTAATTGAAGGTTAAATTTTTTTTTAATTCTAAAAAGTCAACAAAAATATTTGTAAGACTACACAAAGATTCCTAATTTCCCAATCTTTAAAAAATTGCTAAGGTGGGGGGAGCCTGGCTGGCTCAGTCAGAGGGGCGTGGGGCTCTTGATCTCGCTGTCGGGGGTTCGAGCCCGCGTTGGGTGTAGAGATTACTTAAATAAAATTTTTAAAAGATTTTATTTATTTATTTGACAGAGAGATACATACCGAGAGAGGGAACACAAGCAGGGGGAGTGGGAGAGGGAGAAGCAGGCTTCCCGCGGAGCAGGGAGCCCGATGCGGGGCTCGATCCCAGGACCCTGGGATCGTGACCTGAGCCGAAGGCAGACGCTTAACGACTGAGCCACCCAGGCGCCCCACTTAAATAAATTAAAAAAAAAAAACAAGCCAAACCAGAGGTTCTCTGGATATGGTACGGCTGCTCCTCACCGCAAGCCCTTTCTACAAGTGAGGAGGCCAAGGACAGAGAGATTATGTAGCCTGGCCTAGAAGAGGCCAGGCTCAGTGCCAAGCACTTCCCATGTACAGAGCATTTGCTCTTCACAACTACTCTGGAAAATGCATATCATTACCCTCAACTTATAGATGAAGAAAGTGAGAAACAAAACAGCTCAGAGACTTGTCAAGGCTCAGACAACCAGCAAGTACTAGAGGTGAGCTTCAAAACCAGGTTAGGGCACCTGGGTGGTTCAGTCGGTTGAGCGTCTGCCTTCGGCTCAGGTCATGATCCCGGGGTCCTGGGATCGAGCCCTGCATCAGGCTCCCTGCTTTGCGGGAAGCCTGCTTCTCCCTCTTCCTCTGCTGCTGTCCTTGGCCCTGAGCTCTCTCTCTCTCTCTCTCTCTCAAATAAATGAATAAAATCTTAAAAACAAACAAACAAAACAGGTTGGTCTAAGGGCCCAAGGCCCAAGATAAGAATAGCCCAGGTACTACCAGGGTCGGATACTTAATTACTGTGCTACATTTAGAAACATGTTTGTGTATAAATAATTCAAATAATAGAAGGAACGTAGACTTTAAAAATGACCAATCTGCAGCTACCACATAATTGATTCAAGTAAGAATGAGTGTTAAAACTGTTGAGTAAAATTGGGGCAGCAGGGAAAGGGTGCATATATGATATGTTTATAGGCTTAAAGTATCTCCCCACAAGATACGTGTTCATTACCAAGGAAAAGTAGTAGCTTCATGGTTTCGTGGTGGAGAAATCTAGTAGACATCATCTTAACCAAGTGATCAAACGTTTTTTACAAATAGATTTATTTTTAATCTCTACAACAGGCTCGAACTCACAACCCTGAGATCGAGAGTCACACTCTACCAACTGAGCCAGCCAGGTGCCCCCAGCAAGTGATCAAACTTAACACCACCAGTAGTGGGGCAAGCCGACATCAGGAAATTCCAGATGCACTCAGAAGGACACAGCATACTTCTGTGGTAGCTGCAGAAACAATGCAAATCCGAATTGAGGGTCATTTGACAAAATAACCGGCCTGTACTCTTCAAAAATGTCAGTGTCTGGAAGGACAAAGAAAGCCCGGAGACATTCTTCCAGATCTTCGAAGAATAAGGAGATGTGACAACCAAATGCATTACGGATTGGACCCTGGAATGAAGGGGAAACCGCAGAGAGGCGGCCCTGGAATAGCTGGCCACATCTGAATACAGCCAGACTGTAGAGTAGACAATGATAGTGAATTAACATGAACTTTCCTGAATTTGATAAGTACATTCTGGTTATGAAAGAGAATATCCTAGTTTGCAGAAAATACATGGTGGAAGTTTGTAGGAGTGAAGGTGCACAAGGCAGCAACTTCCTCTTAAAAAGTTCCACAGAAGTAATAAAAATAATAATGTAGGAGATAAAAACAAAGCGGACGTGTCAGAGCTTCACGGGTAGTGGAGGATGCTCAGGTTGGTGAGCGGGAGGAGATTTGGGGAGAGTGGGGTGCTCAGAGGAGGCGTGGAAGCTCCACCTTCCCACCTTCCACGGAGTTATTCTTGAGTTACATTCTTTTTTTTTTTTTTTTTTTAAGATTTTATTTATTTATTTGACAGAGAGAGAGAGAGCACAGGCA
>NW_022589748.1:10174957-10359146 GCF_004348235.1 Phoca vitulina | reverse complement strand
GCTGAGCAGAGAGCCTGATGTGGGACTCGATCCCAGGACCCCAGGATCATGACCTGAGCCGAAGGCAGATGCTTAACCCACGGAACCACCCAGACGCCCCTGAGTTACATTCTTCTAGAAAAAACCAGTATGCTCATATATTTTCACATTTTCCTATTTAAAATTGTACCCTCCCCCTGGCGTGCACTCCCCATTCCCTCCATCCCCACCCCTCCTTTCTCTCCGCAGCACTTCACACCTTCTCATTTGCTGTATCTACTTTCTTATCTTGTTTCTGTCTTTCCGCCCCCAGAACGTAAGCTCCGTGGTGGGACAAGCGTGTCTGCTGCCGTCCCCTCGGCGCCTAGAAGGTACGCAGCAGGGGCTCCGTGATGGGGGATGTGCAGTTCTCTGGCTGAGAGAAAGAGAGGGCATCCAGCAGGCCAGGGGGGTGGTGGGGAGGGTTGCGGGTGGCGAGGAAGGGGTGGAGGGGTGGGGGCTGCGGGCACCGGGAGCGCCGGGTCGGGGCCTTCACAGCCCCCCCCCCCCACCGGACCTCCACCCGGAGGTCATCCCAGGTGGTCGAATGCGGGCTTCCGAGCAATGCGAGCCTCTTGTGTTCTATGACGAGATCTCTTCCCGCCCAGGCCCCCTTCCTCCCAGGCTTGGGACTTGCAGCTCTGACCCTCTGCAGGTCTTTGAAGGGCCATTTCCTGCCAGACACCGCAGCAGATAGGAGTTGGCGCCGGGCTCCCCCCCTTGCTTCGAAGCGCGGCGCCAGGGAAGCCACTGGAGGGGGGACGGGGGCACCTGAGCTGCGTCACCTTCTCTCTGTGTGGCCTAGGCTCAGGCATTTCATCCTTCTGCCTCAGTTCCTCCATCTGTAAAATAGGGATAATAATGCTATTTTGCAAAGTTTGGGGGAGGATTAAATTAGCTAGTGTGGGGCCCCTGGTGAGAACCTAGTATATAATAGCTGATGTAATAAGAACCGAATTGATAAGTCCGATTCTGATCTTCCAGGTCAGGATCCAGGGCTCCAGGACTTGGGCTTGCTCTGGGGGCTTGGGGCCCTTTCTTCCCATCCGTAACCCTGTCCAGGAACAGGACAGGCAGGTAGCCCTTCTCCTCCGGGCAATTTCCATCTAGCCAGAGAGATGTCTATGTACTAATTTATTCTGAACATAATATTTTTAATCAAAGTAATGACATTATAAGTAGAGAATTTATCACGAATGGCAATTCTCCTCCCCTTTCCTTCCCAAGTCGCGGTCCTAGAAAAAACATTTTTTAATGCTTTTAACTTATTCTACTCTTGGTTCTTCTGATGGGTCCATATCCCTAAACAGCCTGCTAATTCAGCTATTTCTTACCGTATCCATTTTGCCTGCCAGAATCTAGCAGTTTCCAGCTCAGTTGAACATTTGACCTACTGGCCCTGTCCCACTTCCCAGGTCAGCTACATCCTTCTTTTTTAGGCCCTCTGTAACTATAACTAAAGTTGTTTTTGTTATTTTAAATGGTAGCTCTGGCTACGGTCATCTGGTTAAGCTCCACGGCACAGTTGTTAAGGGAGTAGACTTTGAGGCCAGAGTTTCTGAGCCAGACGCAGGCTCAGCCATGGGCTGAGTGTGTGATCCTGGGCAGCAGATGTGTCCTTCCCGTGTCTGAGGTTGCTCATCCATGGGAAGAGTTTGGCCATCGCAGGATCTGCCAGGCAGCCCAGTCTTGAGGATTAAATGAACTAGGACACGGACAGCGCTCTGAACAGTCCCAGGGCCTCTAAATGCCACGTCCACGTGGGCTGTAATAAATCTGCCATTGTCACTGTGTGGCTTCCCTTCCTTCAGCTCTCTTCAGTTCAATTTCTGTTATGTGTACATCTGCTTTTATAAGGCTCTAGGTAGATCATATTCGCATTCTCTTCTGTCATCCTCTAGAGCTGTAGTATCCAGTACCACAGTCACTAGCCACATGGGGCTATTTTAATTTAGATCAGTGAAAATGAAATAACATTTAAAATTCAGCTCCTCTGTTGCAACTAACCAGTTACGTTTCAAGTACTTGAAAACCACACGTGGCCGATGGTTACCTTAATGGATAGAACCCCAGTAGCATATTTGCAGCATCTCACTGGCTGGCCCAGAATTTGAGTCTAACAATGAAAAACTATTAATTGTCTTCCTTTTTAAAGGTTATATAATTTGGGGGGCACCTGGGTGGCTCAGTCGTTAAGTGTCTGCCTTCGGCTCAGGTCATGATCCCAGGGTCCTGGGATTGAGCCCCACATCAGGCTCCCTGCTCGGCGGGAAGCCTGCTTCTCCCTCTCCCACTCTCCCTGCTTGTGTTCCCTCTCTCACTGTCCCTCTCTGTCAAATAAATAAAAAAAAAATCTTTAAGAAAAAAATAAAATAAAGAAGAACTTTCCAAGAAGCCTCCCTTCCTTCATTTCTCTCCCTTCCTTCATCTCACTATATATGGGACACATTTCCCTTTCTAATCATGGGCTAGGGTGAGGGTAGTTCCTTTAGACTAATCAAACTTTCTTTATATATATATTTATTTATTTATTTTAAGATTGTATTTATTTATTCATGAGAGACAAGGAGAGAGAGAGAGAGACGCAGAGGCAGAGAGAAGCAGGCTCTCCGCCGAGCAGGGAGCCCGATACGGGACTCGATCCCAGGATCCCAGGATCATGACCTGAGCTGAAAGCAGACGCTTAACCATCTGAGCCACCCAGGCACCCTATATTTATTTATTTTTAAGTAATCTCTACACCCAACGTGGAGATCAAACTTACAACCCCAAGATCAAGAATGACACACTCCACTGACTGAGTCAGCCAGGTGCCCCTAATCAGGCTTCTCCTGGGGCTGAAGGAGGGCTCAGTGTTCCTGATATGCATGGAGGGTGGGCCTCTGAACAAATTGGGGTTCTTTAGAAACGAGGGGGGGCAGAATGGTTGATGGGATAGTTTCATTTTGGTGCTTTATTTCCACTGCTGCTTAACCCAGGTGCCCCTCTTCTTTACTTTTAAAAGAAAACCAGGAGCACTGATTTCCCTCTCCCACTAGAGATGATTAAAGACACGTCCAACAACTCTGAAAGGAACCAGCTCTTAGATGATGATAATATGAGTGGCAGAGCAGGGAGATAACGAGCATGAGATCCCTGAGGCAGTGTAAAAGCTGGATCAACGGGCCCTGAATACCACCTATCCCCTTCTGTGGTCTTCCTAGAAGTTGGATCTTTAGTTATTTGTAGTTAAGAGCATTGAGGCACCTGGGTGGCTCAGTTGGTAGAGTGTCTGACTCTTGATCTTGGCTCAGGTCTTTTTTTTTTTTTAAGATTTTATTTATTTTTCAGAGAGAGAGCATGCACGCATAAGCAGGGCAAGCGGCAGGCAGAGGGAGAAGCAGGCTCCTTGCTGAGCAGGGAGTCTGACGCAGGGCTTGATCCCAGGACTCCGGGATCATGACCTGAGCCGAAGGCAGCAGCTCAACCAATTGAGCCACCCAGGCGCCCCAATTGGCTCAGGTCTTGATCCACAGTCGTTGTGAGTTCAAGCCCCACGTTGGGCTCCACACTGGGCATGGAACCTACTTAAAAAAAAAAAAAAAGAATGTAGTAAAGAGTGTATAAACAAAATGAAAAATAATCTTTGAGGAAACAGTAGAAGTTATATAGCGAAAATTGGAGGAAGGAAGGAGAAAGAAAGCAAGCAAGCAAGCAAGCAAGCTCTGATATTCTTGGAGAATTTGAGAAGATATTGCTTCCTTAAAATAAGAACAGGATGCTATTAAAAAGGAAGAGTAAAAGACTGAATTCTTAGAAATTAAAACTGTGATACTGAATTAATATAAGTATTAGAATATAAAATCAAGAAACTATCTCCAAAAATAGAACCCTCCAAAAGTGGAAGGTGGGGGAGAAAATATGAGAGACAATATGTAAAATCACATTATTTCAGGTAAAGCTATGTGCTATAACAAAGAGATCCAATAATGTGGCCAAAAGAATAAAGTAGATTATTTCTCTTTTTTTTTTTTTTTTAAGATTTTATTTATTTTTTGACAGAGACACAGCGAGAGAGGGAACACAAGCAGGGGGAGTGGGAGAGGGAGAAGCAGGCTTCCCACTGAGCAGGGAGCCTGATGCGGGGCTCGATCCCAGGACCCTGGGATCATGACCCTAGCCGAAGGCAGCCGCTTAACGACTGAGCCACCCAGGCGCCCCTAGAAGTCTTTTTTTAAGATTTATTTATTTAAGTAATCTCTACACCCAACATGGGGCTTGAACTCACAACCCTGAGATCAAGAGTCACATGCTCTACTAACTAAGCCAGTCAGGCACCCCTGTATGCCTGGAAATCTTAAACATCAATTTCAAAACATTCTGTTGGTGAAAACTTAGCCAGATGATCATGCCTAACTGCAAGGAAGGCTGGGAAATGTGGTACAGCCATGTTCGCGGTGGGAGAGGGGATAATTGGATTTTGGTAGACAATGAGTAGTGCTCACCACGGAGACACAGCAGATCAGTTCAAGAGGCTCAAGCCAACCATACCAGGAGGAGACCACCAAGAAACCGGAAGAGGGATAATTATCAGAGAAATAACATAAGACACACACTCAGCTGAAAAACATACACTTTCAGACAGATCTCAATAAAAGACTACTTGGTTAAATTTATTCCTATGCATTTTATTTTATTTATTTATTTTTTAGAAGAATTAGTAGAAAGTCTTTTATTTATTTATTTATTTATTTGAGAGAGAGAGAGAGAGTGGGCACACAGAGGGGCAGAAGAAGAGGGAAAGAGAGAATCTTTAAGCAGGTTCCATCCCAGTGTGGAGCCCAACACAGGGCTCAATCTCATGACCCTGAGATCATGATCTGAGCCGAAATCAAGAGTCGGATGCTTCACTGACTGAGCCACCCAGTTGCCCCTTCCTATGTATTCTATTTTCTTTTTGATGCAATTTGTTCTTTTTGATGCAGATTGAAATACGGGCCCAATAAAAGAAAACTCATGCTCAGACACTTTACAATCCCAAAGATGCCACTTACGACTGACCTCTTTCCTAAGGAATAGAAGGCAGCTGAGTCCAAAAAACATAGATGAAACCAGAAATGAAAAAGGAGACACTACAACTGATAATACAGAAATACAAAGGATTTTGAAAGACTACTATGAACAATTACATGCCAACAAATTGGACAACCTAGAAGAAAGGGATAAATTCCTAGAAACATACAACCTACCAAGACTGAATTGTGAAGAAATAAAAATACCTGACAGACTGATCAACAGAAGGAGATTGAATCAGTAATCAAAAACTTCCCAACAAACAGAAGTCCTGGACTAGACGCCTTCACTCATGAACTCTACCAAACATTTAAAGAAGAATTAACACCAATTGTTCTCAAACTCTTCCAAAAAATAGGAGAGGAGAGAATACTTCCAAACTCATTTTACAAGGCCAGCATTACCCTGATATCAAAATCAGACAAGGAGACTACAAGAAGAGAAAATTATAGGCCAATATCCCCGATGAACATAGACACAAAAATTCACAACAAAATATTAGCAAACCAAATTCAACAATACATTAAAAGGTTCATATGCTATCATCAAGTGGGATTTATTCCAGAGACGCAAGGGGGTTCAACATCCACAAATCAATCAATATGATACCGCATTAACAGAATGAAGGGTGAAAATTATATGATCATTTCAATAAATGCAGAAAAAGCATTTGACAAAATTCAACATCTATTTATGATTTTAAAAAACTCTCAACAAAGTGAATATAGAACATAATATCTCAACATAATAAAGGCCATATATGACAAGCCCACAACTAACACCGTACTCAATGGTGAAAAGCTGAAAGCTTTTCCTCTAAGATCAGGAACAAGGTAAGAATGCCCATTCTCACCACTTTTATTTAACATACTATTGGAAATTCTAGACAGAGCAATTAGGCAAGAAAAATAAATGAAAGGCATCCAAATTGGAAAGGAAGAGATAAAACTGTTTCTATTTGCAGATGACATGATATTATATATAGAAAATACTAAAGACCACCAAAAAACTGTTAGAACTAATAAATGAATTCAGTAAATTTGCAGGATACAAAATCGATATACAAAAATCAATTGCATTTCTATACACTAACAATGAATTATCAAAATGAGAAATTAAGAAAACAATCCCATTTACAATTGTATCAAAAAGAATCAAATACAGGGGCGCCTGGGTGGCTCAGTCGTTAAGCGTCTGCCTTCGGCTCAGGTCATGATCCCAGGGTCCTGGGATCGAGCCCTGCATCAGGCTCCCTGCTCCGCGGGGGGCCTGCTTCTCCCTCTCCCACTCCCCCTGCTTGTGTTCCTGCTCTCTCTATCTCTCTCTCTGTCAAATAAATAAATAAAATCTTTAAAAAAAAAGAATCAAATACATAGGAATTAATTTAGCCAGTAGATGAAAGACCTCTACACTGAAAACTATAAGACATTGATGAAAGAAATTGAAGATGACACAAATAAATGGAAAAACAGCCCATGCTCATGGATTGGAAGAATTAATATTGTTAAAATGTCCATATTACCCAACATAATCTACAGACTCAGTAATCACATTGAAAAATCCCAATGGCCTTTTTCACAGAAATAGGACGAACAATCCTAAAATTTGTATGGAACCACAAAAGATCCCAAATAGCCAAAGCAATCTTGAGAAAGAACAAAGCTGGAGGCATCGTGTCATGCCTCCTGATTTCAAACTATATTACAAAGCTGTAGTAATCAAAACAGTATGATATTAGTAAGAAAACAGACACATAGACCAACTGAACAGAATAGAGAGCCTAGAAGTAAACCCACACATATATGGTCAATTAACTCATGATAAAGAAGCTAGAACATACAAATGAGGAAAGGCTAGTCTCTTCAATAAGTGGTGTAGGGAAAACTGGACAGCACATTAAAAAGAAAGAAAATAGACCCCGATCTTTTTTTTTTTTTAAAGATTTTATTTATTTGAGAGAGAGAGAGCACATGAGAGCGGGGAGGGTCAGAGGGAGAAGCAGGCTCCCTGCTGAGCCGGGAGCCCGATGTGGGACTCGATCCTGGGACTCCAGGATCATGACCTGAGCCGAAGGCAGTCGCTTAACCAACTGAGCCACCCAGGTGCCCCGAAAATAGACCCCGATCTTACACCATACACAAAAATCAACTCAAAATGGATGAAAAATTTGAACATAAGACCTGAAATCATAAAACTCTTAGAAGAAAACATAGAGGGTAAACTCCTTGACATGGATCTTGGCGAAGATTTTTTGGATTTGACAACAAAAGCAAAAACAAACAAGTGGGACTACATCAAAAAGCAGAACCTAAAAAGCTTCTGCACAGCAAAGGAACCATTGGCAAAATGAAAAGGCAACCTACCCCGTGGGAAAAAATTTTTGCAAATCATATACCTGATAAAGGATTAATATCCAAAATATATAAAGAACTCACACAACTCAATAGCAAAAACAAAACAAAAAAAAACACAAATTTCAATTAAAAATGGGCAGAGGTGGGGCGTGTGGGTGGCTCAGTCAGTTAAGCATCTGCCTTTGGCTTGGGTCATGATCCCGGGGTTCTGAGATTGAGTCCCGCATCAGGCTCACTAGTAGCGGGGAACCTGCTTCCTCCTCTCCCCCCTGCTCATACTCTATCTCTACTATCTCTCTCTTTCTCTCTCTCTCAAATAAATAAAATATTTTTTTAAAAATGGGCAGAGGAGGGGCACCTGGCTGGCTCAGTCAGTAGAACGTGCAACTCTTGATCTCAGGGTCATGACTGTGAGCCCTACGTTGGGTGTGGAGCCTACTTAAAAAAAAACTGGGCAGAGGATCTGAATAGACATTTTTCTGAAAAAGACATACAGAGGGCCAACAGATTCATGAAAAAGTGCTCAACATCACTAATCACCAGGGAAATGCAAATCAAAACCACAATGAGATATCACCTTACACCTGTAAGAATGGCTATTGCCAAAAAAAAAAAAAAAAAACCCAACAAGAAATAACAAGTGTTGGTAAGGATGTGGAGAATAGAGACTACTGTGTGCCATCGATGGGAATGCAAATTGGTGAAGCCACTACGGGAAACAGTACGGAGATGTCTCAAAAGCTTAAAAATAGAAATATCATGTCATTCCACAACTCTACTTCTGGTATTTATCTGAAGGAACTGAAGACACTAATTTGAAAAGATATCTGCACTGCCATGTTTATTGCAGCATTATATATAATAGGCAAGACATGGAAGCAGGCTAAGTGTCCATCAATGGGTGAATGGAAAAGAAAATACGGTATATATATATATGGTACAAACACACACACACAGGAATATTAGCCATAAAAAAGAAAGAAATTTTGCCATTTGTGGCAGTATGGTTGGACCTGGAGGGCATTATGCTAAGTGAAATGAGAGAAAGACAAATACTGTATTGGTCTCGTTTATATATGGACTCCAGAACAAAATAAAACCAAAAAAAATGAATTCATTGATGCAGAGAACAAGATGGTGTGGGCCAGAGGTGAGGGGAGGAGGGAGTTGGGCAAAATGTGTGAAGGGGGTCAAAAGGTACAACCTTCCAGGTATAAAATAAGTAAGTCCTGGGATGTAATATACAGTTTGATGACTATAATGCCTACTGTTTTTGTTTATTTGAAAGTTGGTTGGAGAGTAGATACTAGAAGTTCTCGTCACAAGAAAAAAAATGTAACTATGTGTCACAATATGTTTTATAGGCTACTTTTTTTTTAAAAGATTTTATTTGACAGAGAGAGACAGTGAGAGAGGGAACACAAGCAGGGGAAGGGGAGAGGGAGAAGCAGGCTTCCCGCGGAGCAGGGAGGCCGATGTGGGGCTCGATCCCAGGACCCTGGCATCATGACCTGAGCCGAAGGCAGACGCTTAATGACTGAGTCACCCAGGCGCCCCATGTCACAATGTATGTTAAGTAGACTTATTGCGATGATTGTTTCACAATATATGCAAATATTGATACACTATATTGATACAAATACATTATGCTGTACACCTTAAACTAATATAATACCATATGTCAATTTTGTCTCTATTTAAAAAAAAACAAAGAACATAGATGATGAGGTAAAATAAAAATGAGAGAAAAAAAACCCTGAGCCTGATAAAGGGCTAGTAGAGGGACCAACTTCACATTTGACTTGGAGCTTCCTGGGGCTAACTCCGGAAGGGACAATTTACATGATGAGATCCCTTGGTCAAAAAGGAGGAAACATGGTAGTTAGTTCCTCTGAAGAGTCCAGAACTCACTTCTAAAATTAGTTTTCACGTGAGAACGTAACTCATGCCAGTTGATGTCATGGATGTGATGGCCAATGGACAGTGCATCAGTCATGAGGGAAGGCCTGGCGCTTGGAGTCAGACAAAACCAGTTATTAACTGTGTGCCCCTGGGCACATTTCATTTCTGGGTCTCAGTTTTCCTGCCCCCCCCCTTTTTAGAGAGGGTGTGGAGGTGGGGAGGCAGAGCTAGAGGGGGAGAGAGAGAATCCCAAGCAGGCTCCACACCCAACACAGAGCCCGACTTGGGGCTCAATCTCAGGACCCTGAGATCATGACCTGAGCCGAAATCAAGAGTCAGACACTTAACCGACTGAGCCACCCAGGTGCCCCTTCCTGCCCTTTAAAATGGAAATAAAGGCTCTGTGTCACCATGGTTTTTTTTTTTTTTTTTTTTTAAAGAATTTTTTTTTTTTTTTATTTGACAGAGAGAGATACACAGCGAGAGAGAGAACACAAGCAGGGGGAGTGGGAGAGGGAGAAGCAGGCTTCCCACAGAGCAGGGAGCTCGATGCGGGGCTCGATCCCAGGACTCCGGGATCATGACCTGAGCCGAAGGCAGACGCTTAACGACTGAGCCACCCAGGCGCCACCTGTGTCACCATGTTTTTTAATTTGTTCATTTATTCCACAAATATGTTGAACACTAACCATGTATCAGGCATGGGCTATAGTAATGAACCAAATAAAGTGCCACCCACCTGTCTTCCTGGAGGTGACCTTATTCTGAGGTGAGACAGACTCTAGAAAAATACATAATGTTGGGGCCCCTGGGTGGCTCAGTTGGTTAAGCGACTGCCTTCGGCTCAGGTCATGATCCTGGAGTCCCTGGATCGAGTCCCGCATCGGGCTCCCTGCTCGGCAGAGAGTCTGCTTCTCCCTCTGACCCTCCCCCCTCTCATGTGCTTGCTCTCTCTCATTCTCTCTCTCTCAAATAAATAAATAAATAATCTTAAAAAAAAAAAAAGAAAAAAGAAAAAAGAAAAATACATAATGTTAAGTATTGTGGAGCATCATAGAGCAGGAAATGGGTGATAGGAATGCTCATTTCTATAGGAAGTCCTCTCTGAGAAGGTGACGTCTGAGCAGAGACCTGTGGGCAGTGAGGGCCCCAACCATGCGATCCCTGGGGAAGGGAATTCCAGGAGAGGACAAGCCAAGTCAAAGGCCCTTTTTATTTTTTTATTTATTTTTTCCAAAGGTCCTTTTTATTTATTTTTTTAAAGGTTTATTTATTTATTTTAGAGGGGGCGGGGGAGGGGCAGGCAGGGAGGGAAGGGGCGAAATCTCAGGGAGACTCCCCACTGAGCATGGAGCCCGATGGGCTCGATCCCAGGACCCTGAGATCATGACCTGAGCCAAAATCAAGAGTCGGATGTTCAACCAACTGAGCCACCCAGGCGCCCCAAGGCCCTTTTAAAAACTGGGTTATGCTTGGTGTCCTCTGAGAACCCCAAGGAGGCTGGTGGCTTGAGCAGAGCACACCACAGGTAGAGGGTGGGAGGAGAGGTCAGAGAGGAAACAGAGCCATATCTTGTGAGGTGATCTTAAGGACTTTTGCTCTGAGTCAAAGGACAGCTGTTGATGGGCTCTGTCTTTGAAAAGGCCCCTTCTGGCTGCTGCAGGGTATGTGGGGGGCCTATGTAGAGCAGAGGGGGGGAGCAGGGAGACCAGTGAGGAGGCTCCTGCAGATGACCAGGACAGAGACCGCCGGGTCCGAACCAGGATGATGGGAGACATGGAGAGAAGTGGTCAGTTGCCAAACATCTTTTGAAGTAGAACCGACAGGGTTGTTTAATATATTGGATGTGGGGGTGCAAGAGAGAGGATCAAGGACAACACCAAGGTTTTGGCCTGACAAACTGTAAGAATGGAATTGCATTTTCTGATACGGGAAGGCTGGGGTGGAGCAGGTTTGGGGGAGAAGATAAAGAGTTTATCTGGGGACATGTTAAATTTGGGAAGCCTATTAGACACCCAAGTGTGGATATCAAATGAGCAGTTCTGAAGCTCATAGAGGTCTTCACTGAAGATGTAAATTTGGGGGACATCAACATTTGGATGGTGTGGGCTCTTTTTAAAGATTTTATTTATTTATTTGTCAGGGAGAGAGAGAGAGAGCACGCAAGCAGGGGGAGCAGCAGGCTGAGGGAGAAGTAGGCTCCCCACTGAGCAAGGAGGCCGATGTGGGACTCGATCCCAGGACCCTGGGATCATGACCTGAGCCGAAGGCAGACGCCCAACCGACTGAGCCACCCAGACACCCCCCTGGATGGTGTTTAAAGCCATGAGTCTAGACAGGTTCACCTCAGGAGTGAGTGTTAAGAGAAGAGGCCCAGTGCCGACACTTGAGATGGGTACTACTTCAATTACAGAGAGGACCACAGGGGCTCAGAGAGGTTAAGTGACTTGCCTAAGGACACACAGCTGGTAAAGGGTAGAAGCTTTGGGGCTTGTTGCCCTGGGCTGGTGGTGATCTACCTTCCACCCCCAGATCCATCCTCAGCTCTGCTCCATGCCTTGGAGGTTCCTTTGCACTCTGGCTTCCCCTTGGGTTTGGCTAAAGGTAGGACGGGTTGGAGAGCAGAGGGAGAGGTAGAGCAAAGACAGGACATTTCTTCCTTGCTCCCTTCCTAGTCTGGGTCACAGCTCTGGCAGTGGCTTCATCTCCATACCCACGTCTAGCATCTGGCAGGTGGCCTCCTGTGATATCGGGACTTATAATAAGAACTATATATTTGGGAGCACCTGGGTGGCTCAGTTGTTAAGCGTCTGCCTTCGGCTCAGGTCATGATCCTAGGGTCCTGGGATCGAGTCCCACATCGGGCTCCCTGCTCGGTGGGAGGCCTGCTTCTCCCTCTCCCACTCCCCCTGCTTGTGTTCCCTCTCTCGCTGTCTCTCTCTCTGTCAAATAAATAAATAATCTTAAAAAAAAAAAGAACTATATATTTGGTCTTTGTCCCCGTGTCTGGCACAGAGTTCCCCACATTTCACATACACACACACACACAGGCACACACACTGGAATTGGTGATCAGGATTTTACCCCATCATCTGTATCTGCAGCTTTCCCCTAGTTTCAGTGACGTCATCCCCTCCCCTTCCCCAACAGTCCTGGGGATAGCAGCTCTCCCTTGTTGCTGGCCCCCGAGTGCTTCCACATTCCTTATAGGATCTTTTAACTATCCCCACCTCTACATGGAGTCCTTATAGTAAAGTCTCTAGAATTGCTTTTTTTTTTAAGATTTTATTTATTCATTTGACAGAGAGAGAGAGAGTACACATGCAGTGGGGAGAGCAGAGGGAGAGGGACAAGCAGACCCTGCGCTGAGCATGGAGTCTGATGCAAGGCTCTATCATCAGACCTGAGAACCTGAGCTGAAACCAAGAGTCAGGTGCTTAACCAGCTCAGCCAGCCAGGTGCCTGGGAATTGCTTTTTCTTTTCTTTTTTAAGATTTTAATTATTTATTTGAGAGAGAGAAAGAGAGTGAGCACGAGCAGGGGGAGTGGCAGAGGGAGAAGCAGACTCCCCGCTGAGCAGGGAGCCTGACTCAGGGCTGGATCCCAAGACCCTCAGATTGTGGCCCCAGCTGAAGGCAGACACTTAACTGACTGAACCACCCAAGCACCCCTGCTTTTTTCAATATAAGCCTTGGAAAGCTATTTGAATTCTTCATTTTTAAAGATTTTATTTATTTATTTGACAGAGAGAGAGCACAAGTAGGCAGAACGGCAGGCAGAGGGAGAGGGAGAAGCAGGCTCCCCACTGAGCAGAGAGCCCGACATGGGGCTCTATCCCAGGACCCTGGGATCATGACCTGAGCCAAAGGCAGATGCCTAACCGACTGAGCCACCCAGGTGCCCCGCTATTTGAATTCTTAAAATCATGTGCAGTATTATTTTGATAGAAAAATAAACCATAATTTTAAAATAAAAAAGACTTTTGGGGTGCCTGGGTGGCTCAGTCATTAAGCGTCTGCCTTCGGCTCAGGTCATGATCCCAGGGTCCTGGGATCGAGCCCCACATCGGGCTCCCTGCTCTGCGGGAAGCCTGCTTTTCCCCCTCCCACTCCCCCTGCTTGTGTTCCCTCTCTAGCCGTGTCTCTCTCTGTCAAATAAATAAATAAAATCTTTAAAAAAAAAAAAGACTTTTAAAAAGAGGAGTTTGCTGTTGAAAACAACTACTTTAAGAAGTTAGTTTGGAAAACAGTATGGGGGTTCTCAAGAAATTAAAAATAGAATCACCGTATGATCCAATAATTCCACTCCTGGGTATTTACCCAAAGAAAATGAAAACACTAATTCGAAAATATGTATGCACCCCTATGTTTATTGCAGCATTATTTACAATAGCCAAGATATGGAATCAACCCAAACGTCCATCGATAGATGAATGGATAAAGAAGATGTGGTATATATAGGCAATGAAATATTACTCAGCCATCAAAAAGAATGAAATCTTGCCATTTGCAAATACATGGATGGATGTAGAGTGTATTACGCTAAGTGAAATAAGTCAGTCAGAGAAAGACAAATACCATATGATTTCACTCCTATGTGGAATTTAAGAAACAAAATAAATGAACAACATCAAAAAAGAGACAAACAGAAAAACAGACTCTTAACTATAGAGAACAAACTAATGGTTACCAGAGGAGAGGTGCAGTGGGGGGGATGGGTGAAATAGGGGATGGGGATTAAGAGTACACTGGCCCAAGACATCTCTCCAGTGACCCCCAAGCCAGTCACTCTGGCCACTCCTTCAGGAAACTCCTCGGGGCGCCTGTCTGGCCCAGTCAGTGGAGCATGTGACTCTTGATCTCAGGGTTGTGAGTTCAAGCCCTACGTTGGGTATAGAGATTCCTTAAAAAGAAAATCTTTTTTTTTTTTAAGATTTTATTTATTTATTTGACAGAGAGAGACACAATGAGAGAGGGAACACAAGCAGGGGGAGTGGGAGAGGGAGAAGCAGGCTTCCCGCGGAGCAGGGAGCCCAATGTGGGGCTCGATCCCAGGACCCTGGGATCATGACCTGAGCTGAAGGCAGATGCTTAACGACTGAGCCACCCAGGTGCCCCTTAAAAAGAAAATCTTAAAAAAAAAAGAAAAGAAAAACTCCAGAAAGCCCCCACTTTCCAGGCACTGACAGGTTTATACCTGGATAACAATAGTACGCCTCCCCCCTTGTTGTATAACACGTATAATATGTACATACACACCCATGTTATGTTATCAGGTAATTAACATGTATATCATGTATACATCATGTATATAAAACTTAGTCTAGAGTCTAAGTGTACATTATTAGTGCTTAATAAATTTGGAAGTTTGGACTTCTCCAGTGGGCGTCAGGTAGATGTCACGCATCCAGCCTCCTCGTGGATCCCGGATTTGGTGGCAGCTGTAGGATCACAGGGAGCCCATGGCCGGGATATTAAAAGCCAGGCTCTTTCGGCCTCCCTGCTCTCTCTTGCCTGCCTCTTGCCCACATTGCCCGAGTGCTCATGAACACAGAGAATAGTGCCCTCTGCCGACCTCCATGGACAACTTTGGGTACATTTGTGGAAAACCAGAAGCTGCCCACTACTACCATTGATATTGGGGCACAAGATGGGGTTGGGTTGGGCACAGCATAGTGTAATCAAAAAGCCTGACTAGGGCTTCTGACCAGAATGAAGAAACAGGGACCAGATATACCTGATGTGGAGAATAAAGACAAAAGAAAAAAATTAAATTTCCTTACAACTTATAGCCCATTGACAAGTCTTTGAGACAGGCAGAGTGAACTTCCTCTAGGATCTCAACTTCCTCGATGTTAATACCCTGTTAAGGGCTAAAGGCAACAGTAGCTTAACATTAGCCAGACCTCCAGGATCCTGTAAGTCTCTCTTAACATATAAAAATTCCTTTGGAGGGCGCCTGGGTGGCTCAGTTGGTTGGGCAGCTGCCTTCGGCTCAGGTCATGATCCTGGAGTCCCAGGATCGAGTCCCACATCGGGCTCCCTGCTCAGCAGGGAGTCTGCTTCTCCCTCTGACCCTCCACCCTCTCGTGCTCTCTCTCTATCATTCTCTCTCTCAATAAATAAATAAAAATCTTAAAAAAAAAATTCCTTTGGAAACTTCCTTTATCTCTACCCCCAAGATATATGTTGGCAATCATCCTCCAAGCATATGACCCACCGACATACATCTGAAGGGTCTCATGACTAAGGTTTTACTAGACAGTAATAAACGACTTTCTTTTTTTTCTTTTTTAAAGATTTTATTTATTTATTTGACAGAGAGAGACACAGCGAGAGAGGGAACACAAGCAGGGGGAGTGGGAGAGGGAGAAGCAGGTTTCCCGCTGAGCAGGGAGCCTGATGCGGGGCTCGATCCCAGGACCCTGGGAACATGACCTGAGCCAAAGACAGACACTCAACGACTGAGCCACCCAGGCGCCCCTAAACGACCTTTTTCTAACAATAGCTAGCCCCTCAAGGTCCTGCAAGCCTTGCTTCCAAATTCCTCAGAGACTTCCGCTATCCCTAACCCCCTCCCAGCCTGAAAGTCTATCATCAGTCCCTCCTCACAACCCCGGTGCAGCAGCTCTTTCTGCCCACGGGTCCTGTCCCCGTGCTTTAATAAAACCACGCTTTTTGCACCAAAGACGTATCAAAAATTCTTTCTTGACCGTTTGCTCCCAAACGCCAACATCTTCACATCAATACCTGCCTATCTTAAACAAGAAAAAAGAACTTTTGGTCACTGGACAACAGGCAATGAAGGAGGGAGGGCTGTAGGGCTGGGCTGGCTTACCGCCTGGGGAGAATTTCCAGGCTGTAGCACAGGAAGAGGGAATCCCAATAGACTCCAGCAGTCTCCCTGGGGTGAGGAGCCAGAGTTCCACAGGGAGAATCTCCAGGGCAGAGAGAAAACTCTAGACCGCAGCAGAGGTTGCCACACACCTTCAGCAGAGTACCAAGCTGGGTAACGATCCCCAGGGCTCAAACCAGGTGGAAAGAGCTCGTGGTCCCACCAGCCAGAGTGAAAAGATCACCAAATGCACAGGCGTCTAGTAGAGGACTCAGAAGGGCATTGCCCTAGCAGTGGGGCCAAATTAACCCTAGATGGAAGGCTATTCTGGTCCCACCTAACATGTAAAGGCAAACCTTGAAAGGATCAAACTGTTCCCAAGGCATTGAGACCCTCCAAACTTTTTGGATGAGTAACAGAACTATTTCCCAGAACAGGGTTCAGAATATTTAAAAGAGGAGATTCCCACCTATAGTTGAGTGAGGAGGTCAGCAAATCCTCTCCCCAGAAGCAACTATAAAGCTGCACAAGATAAACAAAACAGCCACTTCCGGGCTCTGAGACCCGCCAAAGGCCGACTGCAATCTGAGAAGTACATTGTCTTGAAACCCACTCAACTTTGGGTTAGAACAGGGGGAGTCCGTGGTGTTCTCGCTTGGGGCTGCTCTATCTCTCCCCCTTTCCAGGCACAGACGCTCTGCCAAGCTGGGGTGGGCCTTGAGGGCTGGCAGCTTCACTACTACAGGGGGTTTATTTGAATTGGACACATGGACGATGGCCGTGCCCCGTGACGTTGCCGGAGGAAGTGGCCATCTTAGTGGCAAGTGAGTGGGGAGAGCCAATTGCTCTATTAGCCTCAGGTTGCAGTTGTGGTTGAGGCAAGCATGCTCCCTGCTGAGGTTGTGCGCATTTGCAGCAGAGAGAGACCACGCTATCTGTTACCCACTCTTGGCTAACCCTGGGACTGCATGCGCAGAGGAAAAGAAAGCTGGGGTCAACTTGAAAATGGCCCAAACTTTGTACTCTCCTACCCACACATAAGTCCATTGGCAGAGGACACAATTCTCACTGGCTCAAGGTGACTGTACAACCTCTGTTTTGAATAATTAGCTGACCATTGGGGCGCCTGGGTGGCTCAGTCGGTTGAGCAGCTGCCTTCAGGTCAGGTCATGATCCTGGGGTCCTGGGATCAGGTGCCATGTCAGGCTCCCTGCTCATCGGGGAGTCTGCTTCTCCCTCTCCCTCTGCTGCTCCTCCTGCTTGTGCTTTCTCTCCTTCTCTGTCAAATGAATAAATAAAATCTTTAAAAAAAATAATTAGCTGACCATTAAGCTACATAGACACAAGGGCATTCCTAGGAATCCAAGCTTAAAAACAAAAACAAGAATTATTTTAAATGGGGCAGAGATATCAGTGGCCACCCACCATGGGGGAAGCAGATTTCACAAATTTGGCCTAGGCAAATTAAACAAAGGAACAAATAAAAAACCAATGACAACAACAACCTGTAGAGGGCATCTGAATCCAGTTTAAACTCCGGAAAAACAAGTAATCCGTAGAACCTGTCTCTGAGTGTCCCCAGATGTTGCATTTAGCAGACAAATACTTTCAAGCAGCTATTATAAATATGTTCAAAGAACTAAAATAAAAAGACTCAAAGGAAAGTGACAACAAATAAATCATCTTGATAAGGGGATAAAAAAATTTTTTTTGAGTCGGGGAGGAGCAGAGGGAGAGGGAGACAAGCAGACTCTCAATGTGTGGGGAGCCCAATGTGGGGCTCGATCTCACAGCCCTAACTGAGATAATGACCTGAGCTGAAATCAAGAGTTGGTCGCTTAACTGAGCCACCCAGTCACCCCAGAATTTTTTTTTTTAAGGAACGAAGTACTGATATGTGCTACATCATGGATGAGCCTTCAAAACATTATGCTAATTGAAAGAATCTGGACACATAGGGAAAAATATTGGGTTTTGGATTTTTTGTTTTTCTGTGTTTTTTAGAGAGGGAGGGGAGGGGCAGAGGGAGAGGGAAAGAGAGAATATTAAGCAGGCTCCACACCCAGCATGGAGCCCAACATGGGGCCCGATCTCAAGACCCTAAGATCATGACCTGATCCAAAATCAAGAGTGGGCTGCTTAACCGACTGAGCCACCCACGTGCCCCCAAAAGGAAAAATACTGTATGACTCCACTTATATGAGGTACCTAGAATATGCAAATTCATACACAGAGACAGAAAAAAACAGGTTATCAGGAGCTGGGGGAAGAGAGGAATGGGATGTTGTTTAATAGATACAGAGTTTTTGTTGAGAAATGAATAGTACATGTACTTAATGCTATTGAATTATACACTTAAAAAATGGTTAAAATGGCGGGGTGCCTGGCTGACTCAGTTGTTGGAGTGTGCAACTCGATCTCAGGGTTGTAAGATCAAGCCCCACATTGGATGTAGAGGTTACGGAAAAATAAAATCTTTTTTTAAAAAATGGTTAAAATGGCAATAAATAAATAAGTAAATTCCAGAGTTGAAAAGCACAATAATAACTGAAATTTAAAATTCACTAGAGGGGCACCTGATTGGCTCAGTTGGTAGAGCATGCGACTCTTGATCTCAGGGTTGTAACCTCAGTTCGAACCCCATGTTGGGTGTAAAGATTACTTAAAAATAAAATCTTTAAAAAAATTTACTAGGGGGGCTCAACCACAGATTTGAGATGACAGATGACAGAATCAGTGAACGTGAAGATGGATCAATAGAAACTATCCAACCTGAAGAGGGGAAAAGGCAAGAAAAAATGAATCCTTACTCAGAGATCTGTGGAACAACATCAGGTATAACAACATAAACATAATAGGAGTCCCAGTAGGAAAGGAAAAGAGAAAGCAGAAAAAAATACTTGAGGAAAAAATTGCAGAGCTTCCAAGTTGAGTTCCACCAGAGTTCCACATACCAGGATGGTGGCACACCCCATTTTCATGGGAGCGGAAGCTCCTGAGCTTGGGACCCTTCCAGACCCCACCCTATGTACTTCTTCATCTGGCTGTTCATCTGGTGATCTGTTTTCTTTATAATATCTTTTATAATAAAGTGGTAAACATAAATTAAGACTCAAAGCAACAAAGTGACTTGTGCAGGTTCGCACAACTAGTAAGTGGCAGACCTGGAATTGAAACCTGGGACTCTGTGACTGGGAAACCAAAATCTTAACCATTTTGTCACAGAATATGTTGCCATGGGAACTCATAGAGTACTTTATCAGGGAAAAGGAAAAAAAGAGAAACAATGGTCAAAAACTTTCCAAATTTGATGAAAAAATAATCTATACATCCAAGAAGCTCAATGAATGCCATGTAGGATCAATATAAAGATATTCATAGTCAGACACATCATAGTCGAACCACTGAAAGAGAAAATAATAAAAGCAGCAATGAAAAAGTCTCATCGTGTGCAAAGAAGCATCGACACTGATCTACATAAACTTCTCATCTAAAACAATGGAGGCCAGAAGTCAGTAGAATGACATATTCAAAGCGCGACAAACCAAAAATGAAATTAAGAAAGTAACTCCGTGGGATGCCTGGGTGCCTCAGTCAGTTAAATGTCTGTCTTCAGCTCAGGTCATGATCCCAGGGTCCTGGGATCAAGTCTCGAATCAGCCGTGATCTGATTTTGCCCTCACCCTCTGGCTTCCAGTACCCCTGCTTTATACTCTCTCTCTCTCTGACAAATAAATAAATCTTAAGAAAGAAAGAAAGAAAGAAAGAAAGAAAGAAAGAAAGAAAGAAAGAAAGAAAGAAAGGAAGGAAGGAAGGAAGGAAGGAAGGAAGGAAGGAAGGAAGAAAGAAAGAAAGAAAGAAAGAAAGAAAGAAAGAAAGAAAGAAAGAAAGAAAGAAAGAAAAGAAAG
This sequence comes from Phoca vitulina, assembly GCF_004348235.1. Lineage (NCBI taxonomy): Eukaryota > Metazoa > Chordata > Mammalia > Carnivora > Phocidae > Phoca > Phoca vitulina. Next base: position 10,339,078 of record NW_022589748.1, on the reverse strand, counting down.
AAAGAAAGAAAGAAAGAAAGAAAGAAAGAAAGAAAGAAAAAGAAAGAAAGAAAGAAAGAAAAAGAAAGAAAGAAAGAAACTCCATGAACAACTTAGCGCCAGTAAAATTCAATCACATAGATGAAATGGACAAATTCCTTAAAATTAGCAAATTGTCAAAGTTCACTCAAGAAGAAATAGAAAATTTAATAGCCCTGCATATAATTAATGCAATTGAATTTGCAGTTAAAGCTTCCCATAAAATTAAATGGAGCTCTGTACCTAAAATAAAAGCATTATCTTTGGAACCGGCACAGACTTCTAGGCACTGAGAGGAAAGGTGTTTCTCTTTTATTCCCAGAAATACTCTTTCATCATACAATGTTTTTTTGTTGTTGTTTCACACGAGCCAACTTTCAAAATATTTGGAAGCGAAAGGATTCACTCTCAGGTTTCTCATCATTGCTTTGCTGGTGAACTTGATAAAACCAATTGAACTCTTTTGCATTTCCCATATACCAGAGACAACAAATGGAAATATTCAGGGGAAAAAATTTCCTACAAAGAAAATTCCAGGTGCAGATGGCTCCATTGGTAAATGTAGTAATTCAACATAGTAGTAATTCTACATACATTTAACATTATTCCCATCAAACCCCAACAAGGTTTTTTGAGAAATTGACAAGCTGATTCTAAAATTTGCATAGAAATGCCAAGGACACAGACTAGCCAAAACAATTTTTAGAAAGAAAAAAAGTTAGAGGATGTTCACTACTTGATGGACTCACTATAGAGCTACAGTTATCGGGAGCGCCTGGGTGGCTCAGTCAGTTAAGCGTCTGCCTTCGGCTCAGGTCATGATCCCGGGGTCCTGGGATCAAGCCCCACGTCCGCCCATGTCGGGCTCTCCGCTCAGCAGGAAGTCTGCTTCTCCCTCTCCCTCTGCCTCTGCTCCTTCCCCCATACTTGTACTTGCACTCTCTCTCTCTCTCTCTCTGTGTCTCTCTCTCAAATAAATAAATAAATAAATAATCTTAAAAAAAATAATAAAGCTACAGTTATCAAGACAGTATGGTATTGGGGGGCACCTGGCTGGCTCAGTCAGTAAAACATGCAACTCTTGATCTCAGGGTCGTGAGTTTGAGCTCCATGTTGGGCTTAGAGATTATTTTTTTAAAAAATTAAGAAAAAAGACTGTATGGTATTAGTATAGAGATAACCATAGAAATCAATGGACTAGGGGTGCTTGGGTGGCTCAGCCAGTTGAGTGTCTGACTCTTGATCTCAGCTCAGGTCTTGATCTCAGGATCGTGAGTTCAAGCCCCACATGTGGAGCCTACATAAAAAAAGAGAGAGAGAGAGAGAGCACCTGGGTGGCTCAGTCAGTTAAATGTCTGCCTTCAGCTTGGGTCATGATCCTGGGGTCCTGGGATCGAGCCCTACGTCGGGCTCCCTGCTCAGCAGGGAGTCTGCTTTTCCCTCTCTCTCTCTACCCCTCCACCCCTGCTTGTGTTCTCTCTCTCAAATAAATAAAATCTTAAAAAAAAAAAAATCCAATCAATGGAATAACATCTGTAATTCAGAAATAGATAAACATATATGTGGTCAACTGATGTTTTGCAAAGGTGGCAAGGCAATTTTCCAACAGGACAAAGAATAATATTCTCTACAAAGGGTGCTGACACAATCGCTAGCCATAAGCAAAAAAAAGTGGTGTATACAAAAGTTAACATGAATGGATCATAGACCTAATGTTAAAGCTGAAACTGTAAGACTTATAGAAGAAAGAGGAAATGTTGGGGACCCTGAGTTTGATGAAGATTTCTTAAATAGGACACAAAGAGGCACAGACTATAAGAAAAAAAAAAATCAAAAATTGAACCTCTTCAAAATTTAAAACTTTGAACCTTCAAAAGATACTGTTTAAAAACAAGTTAAAGGGACCTCTGAAACAAATAATGCAATATATGTTAAGAAAGAAAAAAAGAAGAAGAAGAATGTAGCAGGAGGGGAAGAATGAAGGGGGGGAGATCGGAGGGGGAGAAGAACCATGAGAGACGATGGACTCTGAAAAACAAACTGAGGGTTCTAGAGGGGAGGGGGGTGGGAGGATGGGTTAGCCTGGTGATGGGTATTGAGGAGGGCACGTTCTGCATGGAGCACTGGGTGTTATGCACAAACAATGAATCATGGAACACTATATCTAAAACTAATGATGTAATGTATGGGGATTAACATAACAATAAAAAAATTTAAAAAAAAAACAAAACAAGTTAAAGGGGCGCCTGGGTGGCTCAGTCGTTAAGCGTCTGCCTTCTGCTCAGGTCATGATCCCAGGGTCCTGGGATCGAGCCCCGCATTGGGCTCCCTACTCAGCGGGGGGGCCTGCTTCTCCCTCTCCCACTTCCCCTGCTTGTGTTTCCTCTCTCACTGTGTCGCTCTCTGTCAAATAAATAAAATCTTTAAAAAAATATAAATAAAAATAAAAACAAGTTAAAAAACAAGCCACAGACCAAGAGAAATATTTGCAAGATATATATCTGACAAAGGACTTATATCTGGAATATATAACAGTCTGTTACAAATTCAATAATATTAAGACAAACAACCCAATTTTATAATAGATAAAAAATAGGAACGGGGCGCTTTAGGTGGAACGTGTGACTCTCGATCTCGGGGTTGTGAGTTTGAGCCCCACGTTGGGTATAGAGAATACTTAAAAATAAAATCCCTTTTTTTTTTTTAAAGATTTTATTTATTTATTTGACAGAGAGAGAGAGAGCACAAGCAGGGGGAGCGGCAGGCAGAGGGAGAGGGAGAAGCAGGCTCCCTGCTAAGCAGGGAGCCTGATGTGGGGCTCGATCCCAGGACCCTGGGATCATGACCTGAGCTGAAGGCAGCTGCTCAACTGACTGAGCCACCCAGGGGCCCCTTAAAAATAAAATCTTAAAAAAAAATTGGAACAGGCATTTTGCCAAATATTCTGGCTGGGCTTTAGGATCCCACAGACCTGGGTTCAAATACTGGCTTTACTACTTTCAGGCTGTGTGACATTAGATAGGTCACTTCACTTCACCTCTACTTACGAGCCTTGTTTTTCTCATCAGCAAAATGGAGGAAACTTGTAACTAAAAGGTAGGTAGTCGAAAAGATTAAGTATACTATTCCTAACTTATTTAGATACTTAAGAAATGCCAGATGCCCTTTTCTTCCCTTTCAAATACAGATAGGTTTAGTTACTGCATGTCAAGCCTGGGGAAAGCCGACATTGTGATTAAGCAAGCCGAAGAGGCTGAGACAGAGAAATGTGTCCAAAACAGGGCACTGGAGCTGCTGCCCCTGGGGCTGCAGGGCAGAGATCCGTGGGGTAGTCGGTGGAGCCCGGAAACCGAAAGCAAGAACAATAGCATCAGAACAGGAAAACCAGAGGCTGCCCAAGCAAATCTCAGGCAGCACGAGCGTCTGCAGTGGGTGGTACAAGCTTGTCACGTGCTGTGTTTACACAGGTAGGAGGGGTCTTGCCTACAGGGCCGGCTGGGCCAGGCCAGCCTCCTGGAGAACAAGGGGCTTGGTGGGGGCAGGGTGTCAGCAGCCCCCACTAGACCGAGGGAGATGTGCGCTGGGATGGCCCCTTGGAGGGGGCTAAAGCTGTCTGGGGGCCGCTGCACCTACCACAGAAAAGCATACCCTTGAACCTGGGGAATGGCCAAAAAGGACCAAGGGGCAAGCCTGGCCTCCATGTGCAGGTCGGAAGTGGCTACTGACCAGAAGAAACATCATCCACCCTTGGGCCTCGTGTAAAACATCTGCTTCCAAATCCACCCTTGAAAGACATTCCTCTGGGCTGTGAGTGTCTGGAAGGGCTTGGCATCTCCAGGGCTTCAGCTTGGTTCTGGCTGGGAGCAGAATGGAAGGCAAGCTGCTCGGTCTTGGGCCTCCCCAATGGCTGGGAGCCTGGCATTCAGTGACCCTGCCTGTAAAAGGTGGCATCAAGCCAGGCAGGTGGGTTTGGAAGGGGTGACAGATGGATCATTAAGAGCATTAAGAGGCATTAAGAGCCCCTCCAACTCCATGGGCTTTGTGGAGCCTGACTCGTTGCTTCTTTTAACTCCTTTTTGCCATCCTCCATGGTCTTTGTCTCCCCCAAGACCCTACAGATGCCCAGGACAGACTGTGACACCCAAAGCCCAGACTCGCCTTCTCCCACTCCTGCTAGTCTTCTGGAAAATGGCCTACCAAAGACAAGAGGCTGCATTTCAGAGGTTCTCATGTCCTCGATACAGCGATGACATTTGCAGCTTTGAACTCGACCCCCCCCCCCGGAGATTTTCCCATGGCCCCAGGGACACCCCAGTAAGAATGACCCTACTGACCCCTCAGCCCTGCTCCCTGAGACTCTTGGATCTAGACACCTGTGCACTGCCAGGTCATAGTTCACCCCTTCTGGGGCGGCTAATAGCTCCACCAGCCCCAAGTTTCTGGCCTTGCTCAAGAGGGGAGTGTCCCACACAGGACTAGGAAAGACTTGGCTCATTCCCTATTCATTCATCAGCACTGATCTCCAGTCTCAGGCTAACTGGTGGAGACAGACCAGGAAACACTGCTCTGGGTATGGCGTCAGGCATCTGTGCTAAAATGCTGACCAAGCTGGGAGATGGGGAGTGGGTTAGGAAGCCTTGTAGGAAAAGGAGGCTTTGGACCTAGTACAACATGCATATATTAATTGGTCTTTCCCAGATAAAGAAGAGAGAAAGGCATCACTGGCCAGGCCTGGAGAAATGAAATTGCCCTGTTCTGGGAGAAGGCTGGAGCCTGGAGTCAGGGGAGAGAAAGGAGAAGGAAAGCAAAGGCAGACGTGGAGCTGGTGGGGCTGGCTCGAGCCAGGCCATGGAGACCTTCTCAGTCTCAGTCAGCTGCAAGCTGTTGAAATTTATCTTGAGGGAAATGGATCCATTAAAAGTTTTCAGTGAAAGGGAAGGGACTTCACCTCCATGGTCTTCCTCCCCCATAACCCAAATCTAAGCATGAGAAAAATACCAGGCAGAAAAAGCCCATATTTGAGGAATATTTTACAAAATACCTAGTCAATACTCCTCAAAACAGTCCAAGTTAGCAAAAACAAGTCTGAGAAACTGTCAGACCAGAGGTTAAGGAGACATGACAATTGTATGTGAAGGGAAATCCCAGAAGAGATTCTGGAACAGACAGGGGACATTAGGGGAAAATGAGTAAAATCCAAAGAAAGTGTGAGGTTTAGTTAATGGTAATAGAGTATACATCCATACGGTGGAATATTATTCGACAATAAAAAACGCATAAAGTACTGTTATGTGTTACACAGATGAATCTCGAAAACTAGCCAAGTAAAAGTAGACCCAGAAGACACAAGAGACCACATGTTTAGGAGTCCATTTGTATGGATGGCCAGAATCGACGACTCTACAGAGACAGGAAGTAGATCAGTGGTTGCCAGGGGCTGGAGGATGAGGAGGGTGGGGAGGAAGGGGGAGGGGCTGCTGGTGGGTGGGGCTCCTTCTAGGGTAGACAAAAGTGTTCTAAAATTGGATTGTAGTGATGGTAGCACAACCCTATGAACATACTAAAAAAACCACTGAATTGTACACTTCAAATGGGTGCATTAATCTCAATAAAGCAGTTGATAAAAATAGTAATGTTTGTTCATTAGCTATAACAAAGGTACCACTGGAAGATGTTAACAAGAGAAACTGGCTGAGCTCACTGCACTATTTTGTACATTTTCTGTAAATCTACAACTGTAAAATATAAAAGGCTTAAGTAAAAATTACATATGTGCACATGTACACACAGACACATACATGCTGTTTTAAGAAGGGCAAGGGAGTTCAATGCTGACAGGGGCTTGAGATAGGGACAAGGCCACAGGGAGGGAGAACTTTGGGATGTTTGTGGGAGGGGAGAGGCATTCAGCTAGATGGGGTAGGTGTTTCCTACTGGGGCTGTAACAAATAACCACAAACTTAGTGGCTTGAAACACAAACTTTATTAGGATGCTAGAGGTCAGAAGTCCACAATGGTTTTCATTGGGTTCAAATCCTCAGTAGGGCTGCATTTTGTAGTGGCTCTGGGAAGACTTTTTCTTGCCTTTCCCAGCTTCCACAGGCCACTGCATTCCTTGGCATATGGCCCTGTCTCCCATCTTCAAAGCCAGCAGCTCTGTTTAACACCTTCACCTCCCTCTCTTTGACCCTCCTGACTCCCTTCACTTTGTAGGACCCTTGTGATGACATTGGGCCCACCCACCTCAATAATCCAGAATAACCCCTCCCCCAACTCAGTCATTGATTTAATCACACCTGCAAACTCTTTTGCCATGTAAGGTCCCATATTCAGATTCTGTTGAGGGTATGGACATCTTTGGGGGACCATTAATCTGCCTACACAGTGTCATCAGGGAGGCTGGGGCGCGCCTGGGTGGTTCAGTGGGTTAAGTGTCCGACTCTTCATTTCAGCTCAGGTCACGAGCTCAGGGTGCCGACATCAAGCCCCACTGTCGGGGGCTCTGCATCAGGATCCGTACTGGGCGTGGAGCCTGTTTAAGATTCTCTCTCTCCTCCTCCCTTTGCCCCTCCCCACCCAGCTCTCTCTCTCTCAAAAACTTAAAAAACAAAAACAAATGAAAAAACAGTGAACACAGGACGATGCTGTGAGGGGAAGATAGGGTCAGCTCTGGATGGGCGGAGCCTGAGGTACCAATGGCATATCCAAGGGCACCGTGCCCTTGGCCTTCATCTATTCACCAAACACTAAGCACCTCCCATGAGTCAGTCATTGGGGTTATAAAGGGGACCGCTGTACTGCTTTTCACTTCTGAACGTTTCTGCAATGAGGATGCATTTTCATCAATGACCTCATGTAAATGTAATTGGCAGGGGTTTCTTTCTTAAGGACAGAAAAAGCCTTGTTACAATTGAAGGCATCCTGGAGTCGATGAACACCAAGTCTGCATGGACCCAATTCTTACAGAAGCTGGAGCCCTCACTGCGGCACCAAGTATCCCCACCCTGTCCCGGTCTTCCTGCTTCCCAGCCCGGCCCCCTCCCACCCGGGGCTCTGGTGCTCAGCACTCCCGCACCAGACTCCAGCAGAGCCGTGGCCACACGTGCTCAGTCTGCCACCACCGCGGGATCCGGTGAGTGGCCCCTTGTTCTAGGCATAACCGAGTCACAGGAGTCAGGCTCGGTGGTTCTGCACCTGCCCGCACACTGGAATCCCCCGGGAGCTTTCAAAAACCCCAACCACCAAGCCGCTACCTAGATCAATTCATTCAGAATCCGAGGAGTAATTTAGCTCCCCCGAGACTCCAGATGGACAGCCAAGGTAGAAAAGTGGAGGGTTCAACCTCACCCGGTGCAAGAGAAGAGGCAGAAGGCAGCACTGGTGAGAGGGGGGAGGTGTTGGGTCCAACTGTACCTGGCTCCCTCCCGACCCCATTCCCCAGAAGCTCAATTCCTGGAAGAGGATCGACCCCCTAGTTAGCTCAGTTCCTTCAAGGCACTAGCCCCGTACCATGCACACTGTGAGACCCCAGGAAATGGAAACTTCAGGGCCTCAAAGGTGCCCAGAAAGGTCTGGGAGAGAAGCCTATTGGGTCTGGGCCAGCCCTCTGCTTCACTGTGAGAGCCCCAGGGAGGCACTGCCCCTCTTTGTGTCTGTTCAGTGGTTGGCCCAGGTGGCCCTGAGGGGCCTTGAGTTTGCCCTTCCCCCCAAGGAGCTTGAGACCCCTGGGGAGCCAGTGGATACCAGGCCTCCTACTCACCCCCAACAGATTGTCCTCGCCCTTCGAGGCCTAAAATCTCCACTTCTCGTGCTCTATCTTATACTGGCTGCAAAGACTCTGAGGTTCTAAAAGCTGAAGACCTAAGAAGAGCAAAATAGGAAGCCTGCTCCGAAAATACCGGAGAACAGCATGTGAGCAAAGGGATTTTTTAGATGGTGAGCAGTCCAGGTGGGGCGGCCACAGGCCACCTGGGAACCCTGGCTCTGCCCCAGGAGTGGTAACCAAAGGTGAGGTGGTTCAAGTGACCAGAAACTCCCAAGAAGGAACTTCATGAGGAAACACTCATGAGGCGAGTCCAAAGGGGCTAGGAGGGGCCTTGGCTTCTGCCCATCAGCATAGCCAAGGCCCTAATGTACAACTAAAGGCTTTTATTGGGAAAGGAAAACTGAATGAAAAATGGCCCCCAAAATCCTCACTGCCTGAGGCAGCTGGGGCCTCCTCCAGAGAGTCCAGGAAAGAAGAGAACGTCAAACTGGGCCCTCGGCAGGCTCAGGTATAGAGATCAAAGTCAATGCGTTTGGAGTTATAGAACTGTCCACCGGGAGGGTCCAGCTTCCGGCAATAAACACCATCTGCGAAGTAGCCTTCGTTCACCCAGGTCTGCAGGAAAAAAGAGAGCAGAGCTAGGAAAGGTCTGATATGGGTGGGAGGACGGAGAGCAGTGGCAGAAGGAAGCAGGAAGGGGCTTACCTGCATCTGGGTGCTGGTGAAGGGCCCGTACAGCTCAGCATCTCCCGTGTTCTCCCACTTATATTCCCACATCACGTCCACCAGACCATCTCCTGGCAACTCTGCTTCTAAAACAACAGGCAAAGCCATCTGGGCCTCAAGTGCCCTGCCCCCTGCCCCCATCACCCCTCCTCTGCTTTCCAATCTTACCTCCCTTCTGGGTAGGGGTTGGGGTCTCCAGCTCCCCCTCTGCCACTTCCTCAGCAAACATGTCCAGAGAGGGTGGGGGTGTGGGCTCAGGGGGTCCCTGGGTCCGGGACCCCAACCCCTTCAGCCGCAGGGCTAACCGTTCTCTTGTCTCCTGATATACACCAAGGTTGCCCCGGGCCACCATCTGGTCAGCCAACCCAGAGAGCCGATCCAAGCGCTGGGGGGAGCTAGGCCGCCCAGCCCCCTTGCTGCCCCCTCTGCCTCCTCCTCCTCCTCGGGCCCCCAGACGCCTCAGTGCTCCGGCCACTGTCTCTCTTGGCAAGAGCAGCTCCAGAAGGCCCTCCAGGAGAGCTTGGGCACTCATTGGTGTCTGGCCCAGGCTGTCCTCTTCCTCTGAGTCTGACGGCGGGCGCTGATCAGGTGGTCGCTCCCTGATCTTCACCTATGATATGAAAACAGGGGGGTGTTATCTCCAACAAACGGTGAGCAAGGCCCAAGCCCAGCACTTGCTGCCTCCAGGCTCCCAGCCATGTCAACCCCTGGGCCACACCCAGTCAATGTTGTCCAGCCAGCTGTCTCGGATCTGAGCATCCCGGTTCAGGAAGTAGTTGCCATCGGCATCAAAGTGGCCCTCCTCCATCTCTTCCTGCAGGTTGAAGGGTGTGATCCGCACACCTCCCTCACTGGGGAGTGTGGCTGCTTCCTGACCTGCACCAAACACACAGGTGTCCCACGCTGAGCAAGCAAAAAGAGACAAAAGCCTTCCTTGCCCCACATCCCCTGAAGCCCTATCTGTTCCTCCAGCAGCCTCAGTTCTTGGGTTTAGCTCACCTTCCACATCCTCTGAGGCCAGGATGTCATATTTGCTGGACCCCTCATCATCATCATCCTCCTCATCGCTGTCCAAAGAGTGTTTGCCTTTGAAGCGGCTCCCAGGACCCCCTGCCCCCGTCACTGGATCCACCAGCTGTGAGGAGGAGCCAGCAAGTTGAGAGAGGCAGGTTACTGGTGATTCCTCAAAATACTTTAGGTAGGTTTTTCTTCAAAGCCTTCTCAGACTGAAAATTCTCCAAACCCATTTCCCAGAGAACATGGAAAAGCCAGCCCTTTCTACGCGTTCTTTGTCCCCACGGGCTTTCTTTCTCTTCTAGCTTCTAGTTCCTTTTCCCTCCCCTCACTCCTCCCCACAATGCAGGAGTCTGGCCCCCTCACCTTCTTCTTGGGGACACTGATTTCATCCTCATCATCCTCATCTCCTACGCCTTGGAAGGTCACTTTCCTCTTTGGCATGACTGCACAGAGGGGCCTTCCCCAAGCTGAGCCGAGGTGAAAGGGTGCAGATTAAGGGAACTGGGCGAGGCTACTCACCGCCGAAGGGCCCCCAGCACAACAAATTATCACCTGGTACGCACTAGATCCAGCTTGGGAGGAGAGGGAGCACAGAATCAGGGGCCGAAAGGGAAGTTGGCAGCCAGGAGGCCCCCGGGACTTGGTTTGGTCCAAAAGAGTTGCTGGAGACAGGCCGGAGAGGCGGACGCGCGGAGGGGCTTCCCACGGGCAACCCCCACCCTTGACGAAAGGAGACAGGATCCCCCCACACGCACCACCCATTCCTGGCCCCCGCAGTCCTGGATGCGACGGGGATCCGCGGGTTGACACCCGCTCCTACACCCCAGCTCCCTCAGAGCCCGCGGAGCCCGGGCGGACCCAGGACCTGGCGTCTTGGCCGCCCCCCTCCTCCCCGCGCCGAACTCCCAACTCCGCGGGGTAACCCCCAACTGTCCCGGGCTAACTATACAAGTCAGAGTGGCGGCAGAACCGCGGGGATTCGAGGAGCCCCACCAGCGCGCGCTCACCTAAGGACCTACGGGAGGCTGAGGGGAAAGAAAAAGAGAGAGGCTTTCACCAGGGCTACATCCGGGGCACCGGCCGCCATCACCCGGAAGAGAACTGCGGAAGGCGCCAGAGAAAGCCGGAAGTGGCTTCACTCGGCTTAGAGGACTAAGTGGAGAAACGGGCGGAAGTGCGCCGTGAGCGGGGAAGACCGCCCCGCCCTGCCCAGAGTGACGTGAGCAGCGTGGGGCGACAATGGCGAGAGCAGGGGACGTATGAACGCTTAGACCCTGATCAGACGAGAGGGATGGCCGGATGCGGTTTCGACTCCCCCATACAGCAGTTAGAGGCTCTGGGGAGAAAGTGGAGCGCACTCTACTTAAAGGGGCGCCCAGGACCATGATGGAGGACCAGAGTGGGACAGTGGGTTTCGGCCTGTTTCCCTTTCCAGGGTAGAGTCACCCTTCCCCAGGGTTGGCCAAGAGCTTTGCGCCCCTCACCATCTCCTTGGGAATCCTGCTTTTCCATTCAGCGTCCAAATCTGTCTGTCCTCTCCTACTCCTAGGGGCGGGCTTGCTCTTCTCCCTGAGGAGAGGCCGGGTTCCGATGGCCCGCCTGGAGGCCCCGGGTGGCTCTGGGAGCATTTACCGAACCCAGCTCTCTTTAGGACCCGGGGGAAGTCATTTATCCCACGCCTATCCCTTGGGCGAGTTCCCGGTTTCTGAGGTGGGAAGAGCCATCGCCGGAAAGTTGACGGTGATACCTGTGCCCGGTACCCAGGCCAGAAGTCTCTTGTGTCCTGATCTCAGGTAGGCCTGGAAAAGGGCAACGGTGCCTCTCTCGAACCACAGCCGCAGGCAAATAGGGGCCCAGGCCAGCGGCCCCTGCCCAGGGTCTGTAAACTGGCCCAAGGGGCAGAGCTGGAGGTGGGAGGTGTGGGTCCCAGTGCTGTGGGGACAAGACCGCTACCTCTTGAGGACAGTCTTAAATCCCACTGGGCTAGGACCAACCCTCCTCTCTCTTGCCCCCCCAAGGTTTACTCCCCGCTTGGACTACCATGAAACTGCACCAAAAGTCCGTGCTCAGTTTCTTCCGGGGATGCAGAACACAGGCTCCAGACCGGGAGGGCATCTTGCTGAAGAAGGGAACCCGAAATACCAGCTATCAACGCCGCTGGTTCATCCTCCGGGGAAACCTCCTCTTCTACCTGGAGAACCAGGCGGACCACACCCCCCTGGGCCTCATTGTCTTGGAAAACTGCCAGGTGGAGCCGCGCCTTGGGGCCACAGAACCCTATGCCTTCACCATCCTGACCCCCAGGGCTGAGGGCACAGGTGGGCGGGCCTACAAGCTGGCGGCAGAAAACCAGGAAGAGCTGGGAGCCTGGCTGTGGGCGCTGGCTGGGGCGAGCTGGAGGCGGCTGGTGGTGCTACTGCCCCCCCTGGAGGCCCGGTACCGGGAGCTGTGCCAGGCAGCTGGCCAGGAGCCCAGCTCACCCCCAGAGGACTGCAGCTTCCTAGGCACCCTCAGTACCCCCTCCAGCTTCCAGGAGTTGCACGAGCACTTTGGGAAGGAGATCCGGGTGTTGCAGGTGGTACGTAGAAGGCCCCAGGCCAGTGCCAATGGAAGCAGCAGATCCCAGACAGAGGAGGAGCAGGAGCTCAACAGCTGTTGATGAGTGACTGAAAGATGGACCAAAGGCCAAGAGGTACCTACCTGCCAAGACCAGCCAACTGCCTCAGGAGACACCCAGATCCCGGCCTGCTCCATTGTTTCCCACCCCCTACCCAGTCCTTATTTGAACCCCCATCATCAAATAACAAAGCAGGAGACAGGCCCAGGTACAACAGCAGGTTCTTTTCTGGTTCCTCAAAGCGCCGCACAGGGTGGGAGCAGAGAGAGAAGAGAATGTAAACATTGGGTTCCACCCCCTGGAGCTCAAGGGAAGACCCCTTCCCCAGATAGGGGCTGGAGGGGGAACAAGGTGAAAGGTGGGGACCCTGGTGGAGACAAAGCAGAAGCCTGAGAATACACAGGAAGGTGGGTGAAGAGGAAAGAGAGCAAGGAGGATGGCAGGTGGGGAGAGGTCCCGGGAACATTGCCTGTTCCAGTGCATGTCCCCTTAAATAAATGAGTGCAAGAACATTGTGGAAGGAGAACTAAAGAACAGAAGGTAGAGCGAACACCCCTACCCTGGACCCACCAGGTCCTCTGTACATAATTACAACACAGAGATGTCCCGAGTAGAGCGAGGAGAGCCTCGGCCCCCAGGCACAAAGAGGGGGAGACCAGCAGAGCTGAAGAAGGGAAAAAGGAACCCAGCTCCACTCACGGATAAGGGGAGCAACTGGTGTAAGAATCTGAAAACTGCTGCTTCCCATCGCCAAGTCACCCCTGAGGTGACAAAAGGCCAATCAGGACTGCACCTGGGAAGGACCCCAGAGGGAATTGGGGCAGGAGTGACAGAAACCCCAGCTGGGCCCAACTGGAGGTGAGGGGGCTCCAGATTTGTTCACGGCTACCCCGAGGAAAGGCAGCTGCCCCGTGCACTCACTGTCCCAGCTGTGTAGGGATCAACAGCTGGCAAGGAGATGGGGAGCCAAACCGCTTTCCCCAGAAAGAGTGACGGCCTGCCCAAGAAGCTTGGGGCAGCACCCCAGGCCGGGCCTGCTCTTGACTGAGGAAAAAAGAGGGAGGCCATGCAGTCCAGCCCCGAGATAGAGGTCAGAAGTAAGCATCCTGCCGGGCCTCAGATGCCGAGGACCTGTCCCCACCATCCTGGGGGCCTGGGGGCCCATCTGCCTTTCGACGCAGCGAGAGCTTCCTGCCTTGGGCCTTCTTTTCCTGCTTCTGCCGCTCCTTCTCCTGCTCTCTTTCCCACTTCTGCCGCTCCTTCTCCTGCTTTTCCCGTTCTTTCTCCTGTTTCTGCCGTTCCTTCTCACGTTCCTTTTCCTGTTTCTGCCGCTCCTTCTCCTGCTTTCGAGTCTCCTTGCTGGGACCCAGTGGGGTGCTGTTGCCAGTAGGTGAAGGAAGGGATGGATGCAGTCCCTCAGCAGTGACCACAGGCCCTGGGGCAGGCCCAGCGCTGGCCCTGCGGGCAGGAGGGGGTGGAGAGGGGGCCCCGCCGGCTGCCCGGGAACCTCGGCTCTTGAGGCCAGGGAGGCTAAGAAGGCTGGAGGAGGGGCCCAGGGGTGGCTGCTGCCGCCGCCGCTCCTCATGGATGGCCCGGGAGCCGTGTAGTCGCCGAGAGGGCCGATACTGCAGCTCCCCCCGGGTTTCCCGCCACTTCTTGAGCTGGGCCGTGTTCTCTCGCTCAATCAGTGCTTCTGTCACCGGGAGGGTGGTCACCTAGACCGAGAAGGAACGGGGAGGATGAAGGGGAGGGCGGGGACGCGCTGAAGCAGGTGCGGGCGCGGGCGGACTCAGGCCGCAGCCTACCTCATGCACCAGGAAGTCCTCCTGCATGCACTGCGGGGGCAGGTTGCGCAGCTGCTCCATGGTCTCGTACATGCCCTGGCACGAGCGCAGCTTCTCCACCGAGCCCAGCGTGTGCCGCAGCAGCACCAGGGCCACCCGGAAGATGATCTTGACGCCTGCAAGGGCACGGAAAAGACAGCACGGGAGATCGGGGCTGGGCTCTCAGCCCGTCCCATTTAGAAGGGACTCACAGGCCCTATCCCTGTCTTACTGCCATCCTCACGGATGAGGAAACGGAGGCCCCACGGAGGGAAATGAGCTGCCGTGGGTTTCAGGCTCCTGGGAGGGAGAGTAGGCTCTGGAATGATGGCAGAGCCAAGACCAGGCCCCAGTTTCTCCAGCCCCCGGACTGCGGACAGGGAAGCCTAGGCCTCAGACATACCTTCTGGCAGCAGGCCCCTCTCTGGCAGCCACCGTGGAAACCCCAGACCCCTCATGGCCTGAGTGGCTCCAGAAGTACCTTCACAGAAGAACATATCCCAGACGCGCAGCACTGACGCCCAGGGCAGGGTGCGGGCGAAGATGCACATGAACCACTCGGTCATGTAGAGCACGGGGTCAATGCGCTGCCGCCGCAGGTGACGGTGCGCCAGGGGGGAGGCCCGACGCAGCAGCGCGAAAAAGATTTCTCCGTCCAGCTGAATGGCCTCCTGCAGGCGGAAGAGGCCGTGAGAGGAGGCCTACGGTGGCCCCTGTGGGGTAGCACTGTCCCTAGGAGGGGTCCTCACCTCAGTGGGAGAGGCCCAGAGCAGAGGGACAAAAGGGCAGCAGGTGGGGCAGGACAAGGACCTCCCTGCAGCCTTGGGTGCACCCAGCCTTCAGACACTCACCAGCCCTGCACTGTAGTAACCGGGGAGGTACTTGTCGCAGATCTGCACCAGGCACCAGAAAGCTTGCTGAGGAGGGCAAGAACAAGGGGCGGGGGGACGGGACCTGAGAAACAGGGAGTAGAGTGCTCCCCCATCACCACCGTAGGCCAAGGTCCTCCCAGGCCCTCCCCAGCCAGGACCAGGGTATGCTGACCTCAGCAGGCATGTGCATGAGCAGCACGGCGGCCACTGGGGCCTGGGCCTGGCAGTAGCCCTCGTCGGGCCGGAAGATCGTGTAGGCCTTCAGGATTCGGTAGAGGTCCTGTTGCCTGTGGGTATTGGGAAAGACCATGAGGGCAACCAGCGGAGGTGGGGGCTCTCTGCCCCAAACTAAGCCTGCTCCCCCCAACCAGCCCCATTCCGGACCCCTCCTAGATCCAGTTCCAGATTAACCTCAGAGCTTCCCCACCACACACCTCCACTGGCGTTCCTAGTGCTGCCCATCAAGGTGAAGCCAAAGACTCCGACCATAAGCAAAGCATCCCAGGCTTCAGCCTTCCCCCCCTGCCTGCACACCCCACCTGCTCCCCACCCATTCCCCCGCACACGCTGTGCTCTCTCTCCTTCATCTGCCACCATCCCATAGACCTTCAAAGTCACCTTCTTCGGGGAGCTTCCACTGCCCGCAGCATCAGCCCCCCTGTCGCACTGAATGCTCTCAGCACCTCAGAGCGGGGGCTCTCCCAGGGCAGGGCTCCCCTCATCTGCCTCACTGGATGGAATCAGGTCCTCGTCACCATGTCCAGTGGGCCCCGGTTCTTGGAAGCCTCAGTGAAGGCTTGGAAAGCCAGCTGTGCCTCAAACCTTTCTCTTGTCTCTGCATCTAAAAGAATAAAATCTCTGCCCTAGACCTGCTCCTCTTTCTTGAGGGCGCCCCATCATCGTGCCTGCGAATCCCATTCAGTCAGCCCCACACTGGAAAACAGAGCCCTTCTTCACTCCCCGTGGCTGAAACCAAATCTTCTCAACACTACCTCTTGATTTTCATTCATATCTGTTCCTTCTCTCTGCCTCCACAGCCATTCCGTAGCTCAGACTTTCATTTCTTACCCAGAAAAAAAGTAAAAATGACCTCCTCTATCCCAAAATTCAGTCACTGAAGTGTGATCTTCATTTGTGCTTTATCTGCATACCTCCCTGCTATTTTTCACTTAATCTGTTTTCTCCACTTTGCAATAGCATCCATGAAATGACAGGTTGGATGCACTAGTTATTTTACCTAATACCTATTAAAATAAATATGTAATTCCCACAAGCTCCCATGCTTCATTCACCTACCTACCTGCATGTGTCCCTGCTTTCTCCCCTGTTGCTGTGGGTGAAATGTCTGTGGTCCTGGCCAAACACAGCCTTTCCACTTGGGCACTGCACTCCATCCACTCTTACCTACACGGGCCATCACCCCAGCAAGCGTCCCACCTCTCCTGCATCATCAGTTTTTCTCTCCCTACTAGATCATTCCCACTGGCATACCAACATCTGTTATTTCCTCTTGCTTAAAAAAAATGTCTCTTGACCACCACCCCCCTTTCCCCTCCAAACACCATTTCTCTCCTTACCTACTCAGCAAAAACTTCAGGGTACAGACTCACTGTCATCAAGCTCTTTCCTCCCATTCTGCAGTCAGGCTTTAACCGACTGCCCCGTGCAAAACTGCCCTTATCAAGTTCACCAATGACTGCCACTGTGCTGAGTCCCGAGGTCAATCTGCAGACTTGACTTTACTTGACCCATCAGCAGTATTTCATACAGCTGGTCCTGAAACCCCTCTTTAATTTGCTTCCAGAAACCGCACTGCCCTGGTTTTCCTTCTACCTCTCCAGCTTCTGCTTCTAGTCTCCCTTGCTGGTTTGTTCTCATCTTTCCATTCTTGAAATGTTGCAGCAACAGGGCTCAATCTTTGAGCTTTCTTTTGTATCTACACTTGCTGCTTTGATGATCTCATCCAGTCCCATAGGTGAGTCCCATCTAGAGGCTGACAACTCTCAATCTCCAGCTTACCCTCACTTTAAACTTCTCCCCAAATTCCAGGCTTGCATATAGCGTACATTCAACTTACTTGACATCTCCATCTGGACATCCAGTTAGCATTTCAAACCTCATATTCCAAAACTGAGCTCCTGATGTACCCCTCTAACTTCTTTATCCCCATTTTGCCCATCCACATCAGTATATAACAATTCCATCTTTCTAGTTTCTCAGGCCCAAAACCTTTAGAGTCAGCCTTAATTGTGCTCACTCTCTCTCCCTCTCTCTCATACACTCCACATCTAATCTGTTGGCAGATCCTTTTGGCTCTACCTTTAGAATATACCCAGAACCCAACCACTTCTCCCCATAGTTCCATGGCTACCAATCTGGTTTATCTGTCATGGTCTCTCTCCTGGATTATGGAAATGGTCTCCTAAAGGGTCTCTCTGCTTCTGTCCTTGTCTCCTTATAGTCTATTCTCAGCACAGCAGCCAGGACGATCCTTTCAAAACACAAATCAGATCAGATCACTTGTAACCCCATCTCCGTTCGCATTCTCTATTCCCCTTTCTTGCTTTAAACTCCTCTTTCATACCATTTCACGTGCAACATACTTTTTCCTTCTTTGTCTTATTTATGTATTGTCTATCCCCACTAAAATGGAATAAGCCCCATAAGGGCAGGAGTTTTGTCTCTCGTTAACTGCTGTCATCTGTGGCTGGACCAGTGCCTGGCAGACAGCAGGTGTTAAGTGTTTGCGGAAAAGATGAACCAACTGGTGGGAAAAAGTCCACCTGAGAGCCACCTAATACCATCCTGCATGTTACTAAGGACTGATATATATACATCTTGGGGAAGCCTAGCAAACAGAACAAAAGCACAAGTGCCTGGGAACAGTTTTTAAGGGCCTTTGCTGATCTGGCCCTAAACTGCTTCTCCAGCCTCAGCTCTACACAATCGCACAACCCAGACAGAGCTTACATAGACCCCCGGCCAGGAAAACCCTGCCCCCTGCTCTGTTCCCATCTAACCTTCAAAACCCAGTTCAGATGCCATCTCTTCGATACGTCGTCGTGCCTCCTGCACCCCCTCCAGAGGCCCCCCAGCCCCAAGTCAGAATCTCCCTCCCAGGACGCTTCCTTCAACATGGCTTGGCACTCAGTCCATGAAGGACCACTCTCCTAGAAGCCCTGGAGAGCAAGAACTGCTTTCAACCCAGCCCTGTATCCACCTGGAGCCTTCTACCAATGTTTGCTGACTGACCCACGTGGTCAGGCCATCTCACCCATGCCCCCCTCGAGCGGCAAACATCTCATGGAAAGGGAACTGGCGGTGCAGGTCCTTCTCAATCACATCCAGCCACTTGGGGTCCCCAGGCGCCCGTTCCAGCTCCTGCAGTGGGACAGCAGGGATTAGCTCAGGATCTGGAGGGGACTGATGATACCCTTCACACCACGTCACATCCCCATACCCTGGACACACCTCAAACTTGCCGGGGTTCTGCTCCAGGAGTTCCTTGCTATTGGACAGGTACTGCCAGGCCTTGGCTCTGAGGGAAGAGGGGATCCCCTTCCGGCAGCGCAGCTTCACCTAAGACAGAACGGCAGGCAAGGCAGCAGCTCCAGGGGCTGGCAGAGCCTCCAGGCTTTCCCCAGCAGTCCTCGGGCTTCCTGGCACACCCCTCACACATCCCATTGGCTTGACTCCACTGGACCTGGCTTGGCCTTCTATCTTTAAAGCTACTCCTCCCTCCAGGCCCAAGGACCACCTGCCCCAAGTGTGGCCTAGAGAGCAAATACTAACATGGCTTCCCCGGACCACATGAGCCCTCCCTGCCCCCTTCCCAACCTGTCCATCGCCCTGCCCACCACTCAGCCTTCCAAACCTTCTGGAAACGCCGTGACAGCCACTTATCCCAGTTACTGAACATCTCCAGCCATTTGAGCTCCCGCTGCCGAGCCACATCTACAGGAATGGAGCTTTCTCTGCAGGATGAAGGGAGCATGGAAGGGGTCAGGAGTGGTAGTGTAAAACATGGATTGCTGGCGGAACTGAAGCAAGCCACCTCCCCGATTTCAAATGAGAGACTGTGAGCTACCAAATACCAGGACATCTGGCCGCTTAGCCATCCACAGTCTAGCTTACCACTGAAAGGACTGCTCTTTGGAAGGAATCTCTGTACAGATTGTGTTCTCATGCTGGAGCTCTATACATGCTGGGTGTGCTGAAATCCTGCTTATGGCACATACAAATTTGGGGAGAGGGTACAGCATATTTAAAAACCACACTTTGCATTAGACCTGGGTCCAAGTTCTAGCTTTACCACTTACTCATTGTGTGACCTTGGGCAAGTCACTGAATTCCTCTGAGCCTCAATTTCCACATTTGTAAGATGCAGAGGTTATAGGAGAGAACAAACAGCAAGTGCTCAGTATTGGCAATTATTATCCATAAAAGAAAATACAGAACAAATATATTTCTCTGCCTCCTTAGAAGCAACTATCTGAGCTTCCTCCTATCAGACTCTTGAGATCTCCTGGGCCATCTGCAATCCCCTCTACCTCCTCCTCCCTGAAATCACCCTAGGTTCCCAAGCAAATGAAGTTTTCCTTGCACTGTTTGGCCACTGTTCTGTCACAGCCTCACACTCAAGATGCCCCGTGAGTCTTGAAACAGTTACTTGTAGGAGCCAGTACTAGGAGGTGAGTGGAAGAAAGAGCTTGAGTTTCCAGACAGACCTGAGCTCAAATCCCAGTTCCATCCATTAGAAGTTGGGGAATCTTGGCAAGTAATAACCTGAGTCTCTTCCTCTTCTATATAAAAGGGATGTCACCACCTACATCACAAAGTTATGAGAGGACTACCGAGAAACTATATAAAGGACTGGTAAATGGAAGGGCTCTTTAAATATTAGTTTCTTTTGTCTTAGAAGCCCCTTAAACACCTCTCATTAATTTCTATCTAAGTCAGTTCGAAACTCTACTAAGGATCAGGAAGAATAAGATAATATCTTTCCTGCCCTCAAGAAGGTCACAAGCTTGCAGGGAAGATAATTGCAATGTGGTATGGGAAATGCAATGATAAAAATGCACAGAAGAGGCACCGACTGGAGTAGGGGCAGTGGATATCAGAAAAGGCTTCCTGGAGGAGGAGATATCTGAGTTATAAGCCATGAAGAACTGAGTAGAACATACTAAGACAAGAAGGGGGAGAAAGGCATTCCTGGCAGGCGGGAAAGCCTGCGTAGCAAGGTGGAAAGACTACAATCCGTTCAACAGGACCACAGTACTAAGTACGTGGTTAGGAGTGGTGAGAGAGAACACCAGAAAGGCTGGCAAAGCCAGATACTAAGGAACCTATCTGCAGAATAAAGCACTTGGGACTTCATCCTGTGGCCAGTGGGGAGCCTCTACAAGCTTTTAAGGTAACATGTGCCCCAGTCAGTCTTGCCTCAGAAGTATATTCCTCCAGCACAGAAGATAGATTTTAGAGGGACAAAATTACAAAGCATAGAAATAGCAACCAGCACGGTGCCTGGCACACAAGAGGGGCTCACTAAAATCTAATTCAATCCAAGTTCCTTCGGGCAGCATGGTATTGAGAAAGCCTGTCACACAGATCCACATGTGAGTGGGGCAATCACTCAACTGCTTCAATCCTGTTTCTTCACCTATAAATTGGGTACAATGCTTCCTCCGTGCATGGGAAAACACCAAGGTCAAACTTCAGTTGCCTTCCTAAGACCATGAATGTCGGTGCTCAATCAAAGGTTTTCTGGTTTTTGTTGGATTATAAAACATGCTTAGAATATCCTCCCAAGTGTTTCCCCCAACTCCAGACAGGTGCCCCCAACCCCAACACGCACATACACAACTAAATCCTACATTTAGTCAGCATTCGGACCAGCCTCAGCTGACTTCTGAGTGGGCAAAAAGATCCCTTCCCTAGGTGCTCACAAAATCCTGTGATGATCTCTAGGCTAAACCTTATATTGAAACCAACTCTTGAAGTATTTGTTTCTCCCTCCAGATGATGAGCGCCTTGAAACAACTATTTTATCCAGCACAGGGTCTGGCACCTGGGTGCTCAGGTGATGTTGTAGGTTAAACTGACCAGCAGGTTAAAGAGGTACAGGAACAATGCGCAGGATCCAGAGAGAGGGAAGGAAGAAGTCAGAGGCAATCACACCCCTACATCAGGAGTGACTCAGGCCCCTGGAGGGAACTAGGAAAGAGTAAGCCGGGCTGGGGAGTTGAGGAAATGGGGAAGAGGCCTCCTCCAACCCTTTCCTTCAGTAAGAACACAAGACTGCCCTTCTCTGTTTTGCAGGGGAGCCTTGCCTTCAGGGTCTCCCCTCCATCAACCAGACTTCCCCATCTCACCGCCCCATCAGACCTAGGGCTATGGGGGAAGGGAAACGCCTGCATCCCTCCCAGACTCCTTCCCCCTCAGGGACCAAAGATCTCTACCAGAACCCCTGCCCAGCCAGCCTTCCAGAATATCTGGCCCACAGCTGGAGTTTCACATCAAGGACCTGGGACGACCTTAGGTATCATGTCATTCAACCTTTCACTTTATAGAGAAGGAAACTGAGGCACAGAAATAGGGAAGACACTAGCTCAAGGGCACACAACACACTAAAAGCAAAGCTCAGACCCAGAACTGACACCCGGTCTGAAACCCTAACAGGCAAGTGCCACCAAAACCTCAGGATGCTCTAGGCATGATAGGAATCACCAAGTATCTCACTCCTGCTGGAGCCATTCCCCTGGAGCCTCAGAGGAGGCTGGGCTGCCAGAGTCTGGGCCAGGTGTATCATTTCCTCCTCCCCAACCTCTGCTTCCCTGAAGCAGTCCCACTGGGTGCCCACTGGGTACTCACAGACTGCCCGAATACTGGCTGCCCCCAAGGAAGCCATACTTGTCCGTCTTGCGCAGGGCCAGCCCATTTATCTCCGAGTCTGAGCCCATGGAGCTCACATCATCTGCCAAGGACTCCAAGGTCCCAGACATGAGGCTTACGGAGTCCAAGTAGCTCAGAGTGTCCGGGGCCTGCCCTCGAGGCCCAGAGATGCCGGGTCCCAGGCTGGACGTGGAGCCTAGGTCCTGAGAGTTTTCAGCAGGCTCCGGAGCTGGGGTGACCGTCACGACAGCTACCAGAGCCTCACATGTCCCTGAAGGGCCTGGGCCAGGCCCTGAGGGGTCCTCTGGAGCCTGTGCAGTTGATGCTGATGTTGCTGCTGCAGCTCCATGTCCACTTGTCACCTGTCCTGCTGTCACTGCTGCAACCCGCGCAGTCACTCCTGAGGCCACTGTGGTTCCCGGCTTGGGGGCAAGCGGGGGTTTGGCGGTCAGAGCCCCAGGAGCCGTTCTGGAAGGGGTCCTGGTGGGGGTCCCGGTGGGGGTACCTGGTCCAGGGGCGGGGGAGGCTCTAGCCTCCTCCGTCTTCGGAGAGTCTGCCCCCGGGCCCAAAGCCATGGACCCCTCGGCTCCTGCCACTGCCGCGGGCACCAGGGGTTCTGAGCCAGCGGAGACCTGAGCCCTCGCGGCTTCGGATGAGGCCTCCAGCGTCAGCACCACCACTGTGCTGCTCGAGACGGTCGAGGCCGGGGCCGGGGCCGGGGCCGAGGTCTGGGTGGGCCCCGGTACCCAGGCGGGCTGCGCCTCCCCGGGGGCCACCAGGGTGACCGGGGCCGAAGTGGCCGTGGTCACTGGCGGCCCCGGAGCCACCACCACGACGGGTCCGGCCCGGGAGCCGCGGGGCGGCGGCGAGGGGGCCGCGGGGGCGCCATGACGGCGCGGCGGGGCCACCAGGGGCGCCGGGCCCGTCTCCATGGCCGCGGGCCTCCCCTCACATCCCCCCGCCGGGGCGGCCGCAGAAGGCGCCGCCCCTCAGGCCGCTCCGCGCCGCCCGCCAAGGAAGGGGAAAAGGCTAAGGGCGCGGCCCGGCGCGCGTCGGGGACGGGGGCGGCGCGCGGGCCGCCGCCCGGCGCGCGGGGGCGTGGCAGGGGTCCCGGGGCGCCAGGCGCTGGGGTCCCGCTCGCGCCCTCTCACCCCTTGCGCTCTCTCACCGCCTCCCCCTCCCTCCTGCTTCGGGCGAGCGGCCGACCTCGCGCCTGCGCACATGCCCCAGTGCCGGCTAAGCGGCCAGCGTTTCGGCGTTTCACGCCTGCGCGCGGGCTGTCCCATCGCGCTCCTTTTTTTTCTCCCGCCTTGTCAGAGTGTTTGGACGAATAATAGGAGAGAGGGAACTGGGTTTCTGCCAATCGTTGGAAGGGTGGGTGGGGTTGGAGGTGGGAAGGGGCTGGGTAATTTGGAAAGAGGAAATGGAGAAGGCGGAGGGCTATAAGACCAATGAGAGGCTGAGTGAAGGCAGGAGGAGGTGGAACGAAAGAGATAACTAATAGAAAAGCGGGAAGCTGAACCTCCTGGCCAGTAAAAATGGCTGGAGAGTGAATGACCACGGAGGAAGGCGGGTGCTGCGCGAGAAGAGGCGAGCCTGGCCAATGGAAACAGTAAAAAGGGAGCCAATGAAAAAGGGGAGTAGGCGGAGGTCAAGTTGACAGACAGTGGTGTCTCTTTGGGCGGTGACAGACAGCATCCGCAGTCAATAGGAAATGCTGAGGAATTCTTTAGGTCTCCCAAGAAGGTCAAGAAGGAATGACAGCTGGGGGGGGCGGGCCAGAATTGCTATTAATTTGCATCGTCAGCCAATGAGCGTATTCCCACACTTTAGCAACAGGGAAGGGAGATAGACGGCTGTCTCAGCCAATGGCAGCATCCAAAGGGTAGGGGAGCTGCCAGCAGGCGGTGCCGGCCCAGGGATATCGGTGACAACCGGAGACAAGCGCAGGAGGGGGTGACAGTTGGGGACAGCGCCGAGAGGGGGCGGGGGCCAGGGACATTAGAGCAGTCCTTAGCCAATAAGAGCGCCGCGCTGCTTTGCTTGAGTCCTTTTTGGGCTGCCATTCTCTCTCTCTCTCTCTCTCTCTTAAGTAGGCTCCACAGCTAAGGTGGGGCTTGAACTCACGACCCTGAGATGGAGAGCCGCATGCCCCACCGACTAAGCCAGCCAAGGGCCCCCTGGGCTCCCCTTCTCCATCCAGAGCCGCCTCACTCTGGTGGTCTGTAAGACCCCACCACAGATCCAGTGCCCTGATCAAGTACTCTCAACCTCCACTCTGTCTCTAATTTTCATTCCGACCCGCAACCAACCTCAACACTCAAAGCCCAGACGACTATTACCAGAGCCCCCAAATCCTCTAAGTGACCCATCTCCCTGGATCCTCCATTTCCTATGGGAATCCCAAGCCCTAAGTCCTTCTCCTCAACACCTCCCCTCCCCCATCTATCTCATCTCCTCCCCAGAATCCAGGCTCTAATTCCTTGGACCTCATCCTCTGAGTGCCCCCCCATTCTAGTGGGTATCCTAGACCCCAAACCATGAATTCCCAGTAACATGAACTCCCATATCTGTGTTCTTATTCTTTGGGGGATCCACGACCTGTCCCATCAACTCCTCTCCCATCACTGCCACACCTCTCTGCACTCCTCATTTTCTGCTAAGAAAGCAGACCCCAATCTCATGAGCCCCCAGGCTACCATAGATCACAAACACAAAGCCCTGACTTTAGGAGTCCCATCTCTCTCTGACCCCCATCCGTTTGAGCCTCAGGGTTAGAGGGCCCCAACTTCCATACAGAGTCCACCATCCTGAAATTTCAGTCAGGCCTAGCTCCCAATGTCCCAGGTCCTCCTTGGTTTCTGAGTTCTCTTAGGCTACTCGCTCCCAGCTCAGACCCAGATCCTGTGTATTCCCAGTCAGTGTCTGAGTTAGATACACAGCTCCTGATCGCCTTCTCCTCAATTTCCCCACTTTCCATTTGGCCCAAGCTACCTGAGCACTT
This sequence comes from Phoca vitulina, assembly GCF_004348235.1. Classification (NCBI taxonomy): domain Eukaryota; kingdom Metazoa; phylum Chordata; class Mammalia; order Carnivora; family Phocidae; genus Phoca; species Phoca vitulina. The sequence continues at coordinate 10,314,345 of NW_022589748.1, read as the reverse complement.
TCCCCCTTCCCCTCTTTGGAGTTTTTCTCCCCTCCCAGAACCCCGGATTAAGTGGGCTCCTCCCTGGGCCTAGACCCCCATGGTAACCGTATAAGGGGAGGCAGCTGTCGATTGAGGCAGGGAGGGGCCAGTGTAGGAGGCCAAGGGCAGCTGCTAAGTTTAGGGTGGCTCCTTCTCTCTTCTTAGAGACAACAGGTGGCTGGGCCCCCGTGCCCAGAAAAGAAAATGTCTTAGAGGCATTGGCATGAGACTGGAGGAGGGAAAGAGAAGAGTCACCTTCCTCAGGACATCGGGTCCTAGAGGGAGCAAGAGAAGGAGGAGATGTGTGTCCTTGCCAACCTTGGCCTCCTGGGGCTTCCTCAGCCACTATTTCCCTAGGAGAGGGTACCTCAAAGTCACACAGTCAGCCAAACTGGTTCTTGCCCAGAATGAAGAAAGGAGCCACTGGCCATCCCAGCCACCGGGAGGAGGTGAACAACTAGCTTCCCTCTTGGTATTTGGATCCCCCTCCTCTGAGTTCCAACTTTCACAATAGGATCCAAAGAAATGATTATGGACTCACATTAGATTATGTTCTCCTGTTTCAAACTTTTCCAAGGCTCCCAAGGTCTCAATCCTCAGCCTGGCATGGAAGACCCTCCAATTTCTGGTCTCCAGCCTGCACCCTCTGCTCCAGCCCCATCACCATTCTGACAACCTGATTTTTCACTTCTCCAGGCCTTTGTCCATCTGTGCTCTCTGCTTAGCATGTCTGCCCCTCCACTTTCACCTGACTTACTTTTCCTGGCCTTCATAAAGTCATTCCCATAGTCCCACACAGGGCTGCTATGCTCTCTACTTTTGTGCTCCTAATCAGCTGTTATGACATTTTCTGCCTTTATCCTGTCTCCACAGCTAGGCTGTAAGTCCACCAAGGCAAGGCATAAATATTAATTGTAATGATTATATTTCACTAAACTGTTTCCAAATAGTGTTCATATCCACAAGTTCTGTGGGATGGGGAAAACAAGGCCCAGGGAGTTAAAGCACAAAGTGCAAGATCACAGAGCAGGCTTTCTGCTCCAGGCTGTCTAGCCTCTTTCTACCTGGTCATTCTATGCTTGGCATCTTTTCTTGAAACATCCTCCCTGCCCCCACCAAAGGGGACGTAGAAGACCTTCTTGATTCTTCAGCTTCTCAGACAGCTGTCTCCCTTTCAACTCTGCCACTACCCCACAAACATACATATACTTGACTGTGAACTCCACAATGGGAGTGGGGGACTATGCTTGCCAGGGGGCACCCATGAGGCAGAGCCCAGTGCCTGGCATACTGTAAGTGCTCAATAATTTTACTGGCCTTAAATCTGGAGGGACGCCTGGCTGGCTCAGTTGGTAGAGCATGCAACTCTTGATTTCTGGGTTGTAAGTTTGAGCCCCACGTTGGGTGTAGAGATTACTTAAAAATAAAAAATCTTAAAAAAAATACAAATAAATAAAAACATAAAAATGTTAATTTCAAAATAAGGAATGTTTTTAAAATAAATAATAAATCTGGACCCACCCCACTCAGGGGTACAGGGGCCTGGTTTATCTTTCTCCCAGTACAATGCCTCAGTTTGGGTCCTCTCTGAACTCTGGCACATTTGAGCCCCCTTTTGGGAAAGAGAACATCCCTTCCTGCCCAGGTCCTAGTGAGACATGCATCCCAAGACCCACTCCCTCCTCCCTCCCTGGGCTCCAGCTGCTGCCGGCCCTCCAAGAAAGGAGAGGCCCTGAGCCGGGCTATTTTGGTATCTGGGGTGGGCACCCACAGGGCTAAGGTTACCCTGGTATGTTGAGGGCTCCCTGGGGCAGGACTATATAACCCCAGAGGGACCGCCACCGGCCAACTCTGCTCCTTTCCAGCCAGAACCACTGCCTTGCCCCCAGGAGACTGAAGACATGGTGAGTAAGAATCCCCCAGCCCCTACCCAGATCCCTCAGACCTCAAGGCAGCCTCACTTTTTAAAAGAAAGTACCTGATTCCCAGTCCAGTAAGAGGAAACAGATGAATCTTCCCTTTCTTGGCATTGCTAATGAGGAGCATACAGAACGATAGCCTAAATGACCCAACCCAGTCTGCCCAGACTCTCCACTCACAGGAGACCCATCCCTCTCAAAGCATGCTCCATACCTTCCTGCACTCCCTCTTCCTAAAACCCTCTGGGACCAATCAGGCAAGGATTCCAACTCCCATTTTATTAATGGGAGAGCCGAGGTTCAGACAGGGTGAATGAGTAGATCAGGGTCACACAGCAAGTCTGGGACTCAGAGGAGGCAAGCTCAGGGCACTGAGAAGGGGACTCGACTTGTTCAGTAGAATGGAGGGTAGGAATTTGGGGATGCAACCAAAGCAAGTCCCTTCAGCAAAGAGCTCATAAGGAGGGGAAAGCCTAGAACCAGAAGAGTTGCTTTAGAAAAATGACTTAAAGAGCCCTGAATCTAATCCATTGCCTCCAGAGAAGAGGAGGGATTGGCCCATGGACCCCTTTACCCATCCCTCAACTCCCAGGCACCCAAGAAGGCCAAGAGAAGGGCAGTGGCAGAGGGCGGAAGCTCCAACGTCTTCTCCATGTTTGACCAGACTCAGATCCAGGAGTTCAAGGAGGTGAGTAAGGGGAGAAGGGAGACTGAAGACTAACCAAAGGCCCCCCCCTGCCGCCCCTCCCCCCCAACACCCCCTCCCTGGAATGTGCACCTGTTTGGGGGGAGGGGAAGGGCTTAGAACTCCTTGCTCCCCTCCCCATTTGGCATGCAAGAGAACAGCTGGCCAGGGGCCAGAATCTGATCTGCCTGGGGTAGGGATGCTGAAGCCTGGCCATGGGGGAACTAACCCCCCCCACCCCTGCCTTCCACAGGCCTTCACGGTAATCGACCAGAACCGTGATGGCATTATCGACAAGGAAGATCTGCGGGACACCTTCGCAGCCATGGGTGAGCCCCTTATCCCACCCATAAAGATTCAAGGCTACAGAGTCCTGGGAATTCAGAAGCCTTGGGTTTCAGCCCTGCCGGTTCCACCCTGGGCCTCAGTCCACCCAGACGAAAATGGGTGGGATGGTCTGAATTTATGGGAAGGATCAACCCTTGGCCGCAGGACCCCACTCCAGCTTCCCCCACCCTGCTCCAGGGCGCCTCAATGTCAAGAATGAGGAGCTAGATGCCATGATGAAGGAAGCCAGTGGTCCCATCAACTTCACCGTCTTCCTGACCATGTTTGGAGAGAAGCTCAAAGGTGAATGAAGTGTCCTGGGTCTAAGCCCCCAGCTGCCCCTCCCCAGACCTTTCAGGGACAGACCCTTCAGGGACCCTTTAGCTTCATGTGCCTTCTGATCCTCAGGTGCTGACCCTGAGGACGTGATCACTGGAGCCTTCAAGGTCCTGGACCCTGAGGGGAAGGGCACCATCAAGAAGCAGTTGTAAGTGACCCTCTCCAGCTGCTCACACACAGAAAGCCTCCTTAAATTCTTTTTTTTTTTTTTAAGATTTTATTTATTGGGGGGGCGGGGTGCAGAGGGAGAGGGAGAAGCAGCGACCGGACAACCAGAAGAAGAGAAGGGCTCAATCCCAGAACCCCGGGATCATGACCTGGGCCAAAGGCAGCTGCTTAACTGACAACCCAGGTGTCCAAGCCTCCTTAAATTTTTAGCAAAGGTTAGGTATTAAGGGAGGGGATAAGGGAAAAATTAGCACTGTGGAAATGGGCTATAGGATTACATTTTCACAGCACATATGGGAAGGGAAGAGCGAAAGCAGGGAGGCCAGACTGATTGGGAGACCAGAGTGGGATTTAGAGTGACTTGGGTTTTCAAGTTGCTACTAGGAATGGCAACCAGGATGAGGTGGGAGGGAGTGGAAAGGAACCACGAAGCCCAATCTCAACTCCCCATATGTCACCTCTCTCCAGCCTGGAGGAGCTGCTTACCACGCAGTGTGACCGCTTCTCCCAGGAAGAGGTGAGCGGGGGGTGGGGGGGGGGGGGGGGGGGGGTGAGGGCCTGGGAGAAGCAGAGGGAGGGGGAAGGGGAGCATATGGAACCGGTAGGAGACGCCCCTGAATCTTTCCCCAGATCAGGAACATGTGGGCAGCCTTCCCCCCCGACGTGGGAGGCAACGTAGACTACAAGAACATCTGCTACGTCATCACGCATGGCGATGCCAAGGACCAGGAGTAGGGGACCCACCCTCTTAGGCCTCTGCTGGCCAACGCCTTGCTGCCAGTCCGACCCCCCACCAGACTCTAATAAAACTAAACTGGTCGTTGTTTCTTAGCGGCGGCGCCTTCGGTGCGTTTGTGGGAGAGGAACTCAGGTGGGGCGCGGGGCTGAAACACAGCCCGGCACGAAGGCAGCGCCCAACGAATGAATGAGTAATTAGTGGCTGGGAGGTCTGGGTGGGGCGGTTTCGTTCCACCAGCTACAACCGCCACTTACTCCCGCTGGGAAAGGAAGACTCGCGTGGCCTCGGGGAAACTTTTTTATTATTATTATTATTTAAGATTTACCCATTTATTTATTTGAGAGAGCGAGCGCGCGAGCAACGGGAGGTTCAGAGGGAGGGGGAGAGAGAGAAAATGTCTAGCCGACTCCCCACTGAACAGGGAGCCCAAGGCCGCTAAATCCCAGACCCTGAGATCATGACTTGAGCCGAAATCAAGAGTCCCACACTTTAACCGACTGAGCCACCCAGGAGCCCTGACACTGTTTTTATTGAAGTCACAGCTTGGGTGAAGAGCGGCGGGGGTGGGGGCCAGGGGCGGGGCTGGAAGCTGGGGCGGGGCCGGGTGGGGGCGGGGCCACAGATTTGGGATTGGGAGAACCTGTTAGCCGGTGAGCCCCCTGCGGGGGCGGGCCTCTCAGGCTGGGGCTCCAGGATTGGATAGGAGACCGACTGAAGGCGGAGCCGAGGTAAAGGAGGGTCGGGCGGGGTCCTCAGAGTGCGTCCGACTGCCCTCCCTGAGTCTGGGTCTGCTGCATCTGGGCCTGCATCTTCTCCAGCATCTCTTGCATGCGGCGCAGCTGTGCGGGGCAAGATTGTAGGCGTGGGATCGGGGAGGCCAGAGAGGGACTTCGAAGAGCACTTGGGGCCTTGGGGGGAGGAGGGGGAGCGAGGTACTTGCTCACCTCTTCATCTTTCTCGCGGATCAACTTCTCGGTCTCGGCCAGAGGCAGCATGGGCAGCGGGATCTCTGTGGCGCTCTGGCGGGAGAGCTTACTAGGGGGCATGGGAAAAGGGACAGGGAATCAAGGGCGGGACCCTCCGTTGTGGGTCGCAGAAGCGGGGCAGGGTGTGGGGCGACGTTGGGGTCTAGGAGGCAGGGCCATATGTCCTTTCAATGCCATAAGCAAAGTGGGTGGGGAGAGATTCTGGAAGAGTGGTCTGGATGGTGAAGGCCGGATCCGGGACAGTGAGGCCGGGCCTTGGGAGCCCCTGGGACTCAGGTCGGGCTCTCACCTACGGCTGGCTCGATCACGAGCCCCAGGCCGGGCCAGGCTCTGTAGGCAGCGGGCTCGGTAGCCCTCGTAGAGCAGATCGTGGGTCACCTCCTTCAGGTCCTGCAGGTGTGTTTGCACCAGCATCCGTCTCAGGTTCAGGAAGTCGCAGTGATGTGGGTTCTCCACTGAGGGGCGGACCGGCGAGCGTCAGGGAGCTTCGGGTGCAGCCCTACTGGCCGGGTCCAGTCGGCCCGGAGTCCTGCCCCGGCTCTAGGTGAGGGTCTGCAGTCCAAGGACCCCTCTTTTGGCCCTTAGGACCCCCAGGACCAGAGATCGCCCCAACTTCATATGTTGGGTGCGGTTGACTCAGGCATTCTGGGCTCCCTGTTGGCCTCAGAACGCATGCCCACCTTACTCACCCTCCACGGTACCCCAGGAGTAACGGCGTCCCCTCACGGGTCGGGTCCCGCCCTCCCTCACGACCTCGCAGGAGCCAACGACTGCGAAAGGGATGCTTTCCTGGAGGGCAGGAGTCAGGGGTCACCGTTGGACGCCCCCGGGGCAGAAACCTCGCTGTCAGCCTCCACCTCCTCATCCGCCTCCCCCGCTTCTTTGCCCCTTCCTCCTTTGCCTCTGCACCTTCATCGCTGCATCCTGCCTCTTGAAGTCTTCATCCTCATCAGAGTCACAGTCGGGGAACTGGTAGATGTTGATCTCCTCCTCTTTCAACTGGTCCCGGATCTGGGAGCAGACATGCACAGATGGTGAGAAACAGAGGCTGTGCGCAGCGGACACTGCATGGCTGGACACTGAGATACAGGTTCCAGGTGGTCAGAGACAGAGAGGAAGACATGAAAGACAGAGATGGTAACATACAGGATGCCCTAAACCAAAATCTCAGAGGGGCCCCTGGCTGCCTCAGTCAGTAGAGCATGTGACTCTTGATCTTGGGGTTGTGAGTTTGAGCCCCACAGTGGGTGTAGAGATTGCTTAAAATCTTGGGGCGCCTGGGTGGCTCAGTGTGGGTTAAGCATCCAACTTGATTTCAGCTCACGTCTTGATCTCAGGGTCGTGAGTTCAAGCCCCGGTGTTGGGCTCCGTGCTGGGCGTGGAGCCTACTTAAAAAATAAATAAAAATTTAAAAATAAATAAATAAATAAATAATCTTAAAAAAAAAACCCTCAGACGATGAGAGATATAGATGGTGAAAAAGAGACAAAGACACCCTAACAGGGACGACTGAGGCCTGGAAAGATTGTAAAATGAGGCAGACACCAGAGGCCCAGGAGAGAGAGGCCTAAGCATAAACAGTGGGAGAGGCCTCTGAAGTCACGAGGTGGGTCAACATCCTGGGGCTGGAGGGATATCAAGAGTCATCATGCCTTTGCTGCAGCCCTCAGACAGGCCTCAACCAAGCATCCAGTCCAGGGATTCTATTCTGGGCCTCCGGAGACATGGCTCCTTCAGCCAGCTTACTACCCACCTTCCTCAGAAACTTTCTCCCACAATGTATCTTGACACATTATACTTCCAAAAGGTGATCCCAAGATCACAGAAGTCAAAGCTGAGTTCAGGTTTGATAACGACTTCTGGCTTCACGTAGGACCAAAGATCAGAGGTCACCAGACATACCTTCTGCTTGAGGGCCTGGGTTTCCTTAGGCATCAGGGCATCTGCTTTGCCAATGACTGGGATGATGTTGACCTTTTCGTGCACTGCCCGGAGGAAGGCCACATCTAGGGGCCGGAGCCTGCACAGAGTGATTGGTCAGGGCTCAGCCTTAGGCCACAGAAACCCTCCCTCTCCCTCCCCAAATACCCCAACCCCCCAGGGTGTCCCCAGACCCTCGGCCAAAGGGTGAGATGAAATAGAGGCAGCAGTGGACACGGGAATCCTGAATGTTCTTCCGGTTCAGGCCACTCTCATCCCTCAGATACTGCTCAAATTGCTCCTCGATGAAGCGCACCACAGGCAGCCAGCTGGGGTGTGGGGCAAGAGAGTAGGTCAGAGATGAGGGGCCACAGGGCAGGGAAGGGGCCAAGGTTAGCCAGGACTGTGGGGGTAGGAACTAGCTTCTTGGGGTCCAACCAAAGACATCAAAGGAGATTGGCGGGGTTTAGGTCAGATGTCAGGGAGCACAGGGCACTCTGGGCCACATGGCCACCAGAAACAGGCCCCACCTTCTGGGGAGGGCAGGGGCAGAGCAGACCAGCCCTGGAACTGACCCCTCAGTCTTCACAGAGTAGCCACATTGGGAAGCTTAGTCCCCGCTGCTTCCCCTGCTCCTCACCAGTCTGAGCAATCCACGGAGTCCCCAAAGCCAGGTGTGTCCACCAGGGTCAGCTTCACCTTAATACCCCCCTCCTCGATCTCCACGCCCCGGCGCTCAATGGTCAGCGTTTGTGTCAAGCGAGCTGTGGGGACGGGGAGAGGTCAGGGAGCTGGGTAGGGGTCTGAGCCAGGACTGATTTCCTTTCTCAGAATCACAGTTACCCCCACTCATTTTTCAGGGGAGTCTCAGAGAAAAGCAGTGAGCCACCCAAGTCCCCCAGAAAGTCAGGGGAGACCCAGATGAAAAGAAAGACAGTGCAGCCTGGGGATGGGAGAGACAGAGTCCCTGGAGAGGTCAGGAGGGTCTTACCACTGGCTTCTGGCAGTTGCCGGTCCTCATAGAGATTGGTGAGAAACAGGCTGTTGATGAGGGTGGATTTTCCCAGGCCTGACTCCCCTGTAGGCAGGACAGACCCACCTGGTCCGGTGAGGAGACAGCCAGGGTATCTGGAGGAAGCCTCCCCCAACCAGTCCCCTGTCCAAAACCCATCGGACCTGCCACCATGAGTGTGAAGTCAAAGCCCTTCTTGACGGACTTGCGGTGCAGCTGGTTGGGGAGGGCGGCGAAACCCACATACTCCTTGTCCTGTTGGTGGGGGGACAGTGTGAGGCTGCTGGGAGCGGCGGGCTGGGCCCCCAGGATAACCTGACCTTGTGGGCGAGGAGAAGTCAGCCTGCTGTGGGTTGACCTGAACCTGGCTACTCTGGGGGTTGGGGGCTGAGGGCAGAGATGTCTGTATTCTGGGGCAGAAGGACTCACCATGGCCCTGCTAGCTGTCGCTGCACCTGCTGTCTCTCCCCACTTCCTCTGGTGGGGCAGGAAGTTGGTGTGGCAAATAAGGGGGCGGGCAATGTAGGAAGCTGAGATGCTCGAACTGGTGGGGAAACCCAAGACCAAGAGTACCTGGAGTTCTCATTTCCTGGATCCCTTTGGCTATCCCCCCCATGGGAAGCTTCAATAGCTCAGTTCTCTGCACACCCTTATTCCATGCCCCCACTGTAGCCCCATCACCCGGGTGGATGGGGTGTAGGCAGAGAGGAAGGAAGCAGATTGGTGTCTCTAGCAAGTGAGATGAAGGCTTTGACTGGGATGGTTAAAAAAAAAAGTTCCCAGGGTCTAAGTGGACCAAAAATCATAATAGGATTAGGGGTGGAAGGTGCCATCAATTTTCCTTACCAGCTCATGCAACTGATTCTTTTTCTTTTTTTTCATGCAATTGATTCCTTTTTTTTTTTTAAGATTTTATTTATTCATTTGGGGGAGAGAGAGAGAGAGAGAGAGCATTCGGCACATGAGTAGGGGAGGAGGGGAAAACGGGGAGGGGGGAAGGAGAGGGACAGAGGGAGAGAGAGGAGCAGACTCCCAGCTGAGCAGGGAGCTCACCTTGGGGCTCGATCCCAGGACCCTAAGATCATGACCTGAGCTAAAGGCAGACACTTAACCACTGAGCCACCCAGGCGCCCCCATGCAATTGATTCTTGAAAGGACTTCAAGTCTTTGGACATCACTGCCAGAGAGACCTTCCTTTAGAATCCTGGTCAAGGCAGTCCCCTGCTCTAGCCCCTTCAGGGGCTTCCCAGGAACTTCAGAATTAAGTCTGAGCTCTGGCCTGGCAGCCAGAGCCTTCCACATCCAGCCTCATCACCCATCCCTCACTCCTCCTTGGAGAATGCCCACATCCTTCACTCTGCCCACCTTGAGCTTTTTATTTTTTTTAAGATTTTATTTATTTATTTATTTATTTATTTATTCGACAGAGAGAGACACAGCGAGAGAGGGAACACAAGCACGGGGAGTGGGAGAGGGAGAAGCAGGCTTCCCGCCGAGCAGGGAGCCCGACGCGGGACTCGATCCCAGGACCCTGGGACCATGACCTGAGCCGAAGGCAGATGCCCAACGACTGAGCCACCCAGGCGCCCCCACATTGAGCTTTTCCTTCTGCTCTTCCAGATCCTTCAAGGGTTTGATTCAAAGATCTCTTCTTCCTCCCTTAGGAAATCTTGCCCAACTACCCCAGGCACAGTCATTTTCCCTCCTCCAAACTCTCTAACCCCTTCCACAGACCTCTCCCCAATGCTTGCATTTATTTATCTGGCTATCTTCTCCACCGGCTGAGCTTTCTGAGGTCAGGGACCACGTCCTCTTCATTCCTATATCTTCAGTGTCTTGCCAAGCCTGCCGCAAAGCAGGTGCCAATAAATAATATACTAGATGAATGCGTGCATGGAGTAATGAGTGAATGAAGTTGGTCAGGGCCCAAGGCTAGCAGAACATGTAAAAGGAGCCTTGCTCTGGAGGCAGAAAGCTCTGCAAACCTCAGTTCTCCCACTTACTATGGGACCTTGGGCGAGTCATTGGACCTCTCTAAACTCCATTTTCCTCATGGTAAAATGAAATACACACATTTCCACTTGGTTATCAGGACTCGAGTAGTTTCAGATGACATGAGCTTTGGAGTCAAATCAGCTGTATGCCAAACCCTGACTTTGGCCTTTATGACCTGAGTCACCTCTCCAGGCCTCTAAAGCTAGTCTTCCTACTATGGTCTATAAGGCCCTGCTGGATCTGGATTGCACCTACTGCTCCACCTCATTTTCGTTCTCCACTGCTTATGGTTCTATTTATTATTTCCCTGTTAGCCCCTGTTGCGGACTCAACTGTGTCTCCCCCCCCCCCCCTGCCAAATTCATGTGCTGGAGCTCTAACCCTCAATGTGACTATATTTGGAAATAGGGCCTTTAAGAAGGTAATTGAGGTTAAATGAAGTCATAAGGGTGGAACCCTGATCCAATAGGTCTGGTGTTCTTATAAGAAGAGACACCCATGATCTCAGCCCAGGCACAGAGGAAAGGCCACGTGACCACGTGAGGCCACAGTGAGAAGGTAGCTGTCTGCGACCCAAGGAGACCAGAAACCAGCCCTGCTGGCACCTTGAGCTTGGACTTCCAGTCTCCAGAACTATGAGAAAATCAATGTCTGTTGTTTAAGACTCCCAGCCTGTGGTATTTTGTTACGGCAGCCGGAGCCGACGGATTCAGCATCGTGGCTCATGCCTACCCCTCATCCTAAGGCAACCACCCTAATGTGCTCTGTGTGTAGTTTTCTGGTTTGTATACATTTTGAAAAATGTGTAGTATACAGTGCATGTTTACACAAAGGGTTATATATATATATGAATACATATTTGTTAACTTTTTCATTCAGCACTTTTTAAAACTTTTTTAAAGCTTTTTTTTTTTTTTAAGTAATCTGCACATCCAATGTGGGGCTCGAACCCATGACCTCGAGAGATCAAGATTGCATGCTGTTCTGATTGAGCCAGCCAGGCACCTCCTTCTGTACGATTTTTTAAGATCCATCCATGTTGCCGTGTGTCTATCTTATTCTTACTCAAACTCATTTCTATAACTGTCCCTTCGTGTAACCTTGGACATGAAGTCCAGGACCTCTCTGGGCCTTACTTTCCTTATCTTTCAAATGGGATTGGAGAGGTGCCTGGGTGGCTCAGTCGGTGAAGCGTCTGCCTTCAGCTCAGGTCATGATCCCACGGTCCTGGGATCGAGTCCAACATTGGGCTCCCTACTCGGCAGGAAGCCTGCTTCTCCCTCTCCCACTCCCCCTGCTTGGGTTCCCGCTCTCGCTGTGTCTCTCTCTGTCAAATAAATAAATAAATAAAATCTTTATAAAAAAATGGGATTCGAATCTCCTGCCGCATTAAACTCAGAAGTTGTGCAAGAATCAGAGGATTATAGAGACATCGTGATTAAGAGATGTATGATCTTGCTGTGTGATCTTGGGTATCTTACTTTTACTTCTCTGTGACTTCGTTTCTTTATCTGTTAAACGTTAAATTAATAATTCTACCTCTTAGGGTGACAGTGGTCTAATTATATGGTCTAATACACATAAAGCTCTTAGTTCAGTATCCAGCGTTCGAGACGAGCTCCCACAGAATGCTAGTATTGCTGACATTACTTGAGCGGAGGACTGTGTCAGTACTACCGTCTCAAATCTAGTGACTGCTCCTTGCTGAGGATCCAGACAGTGGATCGGTCGGGGATTCGGCCATCTGGGGAGACAGAGACAGCCACTAGCAAGTGTGCCAAAGAACACTGGTGCTAAAAATGTTGCGCAACAAGGATATAAACAGAGGACTTCGAGAAGCCAAGGGAAAGGATAATTATACCCCTCCTCACTCCACCGCAGCCTTTCCTCCTGCATTTCTTATCAAGCTGAACAGGCCTAATGTCTTAATTAAAACTCTGAGCTCCTCCCCCTTTGCGCTGCACAAGTGCATTTGACTCTTGACCAATACTGGTTTATACTGTGTGTGGGGGGCACTTACATGCGGATTTTTTTTCAACAAATACAGTATTATAAAGGTATTTTCTCTTATGATTTTCTTTTTAAAATTTTTATTTATTTTTTAAGAGATTTGAGAGAGAGAGCGAGCGAGCAGGAGAGCATGCGTGGGGGAGGGGCAGAGGGAAAGAGAGAAGCAGACTCCCCATTGAGCAGGGAGTCCAATGGGGGGCTTGATTCCAGGACCCCAGGATCATGATCTGAGCCGAAGGCAGACGCTTAACCCACCCACCCTGGTGCCCCCCCCCTTTTTAAGATTTATTTATTTGAGACAGAGAGAGAGAGTGTGCACGAGGCAGGGGGAGAGGCAGAGGGAGAGGGACAGCCAACTCCCCACTGATGGAGGAGTGCAACTCGGGACTCCATCCCAGGACAAGATCATGACCTGAGCCAAAGTCAGATGCTTAACTGGCTGAGCCACCCAGGCACACCTCTCTTATGATTTTCTTAACATTTTCTTTTCTCCAGCTTACTTTGTTGTAAGAACACAGTATATAATACATGTAACATACAAAATACGGGTTAATCAATGGTTTATGTTGTCGTTGACGCTTCTGGTCTAGTAGTTAAGTTTCTGGGGAGTCAAAAGTTATACATGGATTTCCAACTGCAACGAGCATTGGAACCCCTAACCCCTGCATTGTTCAAGGGTCAACTGTATATCCAACTGGTTTCCAAGATCTTCCTGTCAGAAAAATTGGTCCCCCTCTCTCTACACCCTCTATCCTCTTGCACCTGTCCTGGGTTCAAATAATCATGTCTTCCCTGAGCTATTCGATAGCCTTTAGGGAAATAACATGTATATTCATTTATTTCTTATAAAATCAACATATTCCCACAGAAAAAAAAATAGAAAATACAATGGATTAGAAATATATGCATCTAATATCACTACTATGTTATAACCCCATTTTGATTTTTAATCCTTCTAGATTTTCTCCCATCCCTATTAATATGAATAAACATATTTACAAAACTAGGATCATACTATAACTTTGTTTGGAATCCTATTTTTGTCACTTCATATGTTCTATACATCTTTCTATAATACACGCGTATATTATAATTTTTTAACATATGTTCATTTTTATGAGAATGTCGTTTAACACTTTGATGAGTGCTTTTTCTTAAAGTTTTATTTTAATTCCAGTTAACATAGTTATATTAGTTTCAGGTGTACAGTATGATTCAACAATTCTGTACATCGCCTGGAGTGCAACACACGTGCACTCCTTAATCCCCATCACCTATTTAGTCCTCCCCCCCTCCCCCAGCTCTGATAACCATCAGTTTGTTCTAATTAAGAGCCTGTCTCTTGGCTTAGTCTCTTTTTTCCCCCTTTGCTTGTTTTGTTTCTTAAATTCCATATGAGTGAAATCACGTGGTATTTGTCCTTCTCTGATTGACTTATTTCCCTTAGCATTATACTCTAGCTCCATCCATGTGGTTGCAAAGGGCAAGATTTCATTTTTTTATAGCTGAATAATATTCCATTGTATATACATACCACATTTTCTTTATCCATTCATTTATCAATGGACACTTGGGCTGCTTCCATAATTTAGCTATTGTAGATTATGCTGCTATGAACATCGGGGTGCATGTATCCCTTTGAACTAATGTTTTTGTATTCTTTGGGTAAATACCCAGTAGTGCAATTGCTGGATTATAGGGTAGTTCTATTTTTAACCTTTGAGGAAACTCCATACTGTTTTCCACAGTGGCGGCACCAGTTTGCATTCCCACCAACAGTGCACAAGGATTCCCTCTTCTCTACATCCTTGTCAACACCTGTTGCTTGTATAGTTGATTTTAGCCATTCTGACAGGTGTGAGGTGAAATCTCATTGTAGTTTTGATTTGCATTTCCCTGATGATCAGTGATTTGAGCATCTTTACATGTACCTGTTGGCCATCTGTATTATCATTGTTATAGATGCTTAGTACTTAGATTGATTCCCGTTTTTCTCAGCGATAAACAGTGCTGAGCTGGGATGGACATGTGTGTGGTGCCATCATCATGTACTTGTCCAGCCATTTCCTTAGGCCTTTCTAGAAGGGGAATTACTGAGTCAAAGGAAGTCACATATTTAAGGCATTTGTGCATACTAACAAACTGCCCTACAGAAAAGTCTCTTGGCTTGTAGAGATGACATGAATTATTAGTGACACAATATTCCATTTACCTGCTTATTACTCCAACAAATTATGTCCAGTCATTCATGCGATAAGGTTTGGGGCCTGTTCAGAGAAAGGAAGATCCTACCTTGAGATTCCTATGGGGCAGTTTATAGTAGATAGCTGTTTCCCCGTTTAATCATCTGGATTAGTTCTTTTTCATCTTGCCATCAAACCTGCATATCTACCTACGGCCCCACCAGGCATCCCTGGAGGGGCTTCTTTATCTTTAGACCCAAATTCAGATTCAGACCTAGTGACTCCAGGCTTTCTCTTCCCAAAGTTAAAGGTAGCTCTGTGAGTGAGTATGGCGTGAGGGCTGGCCACCTTTCAGGGGAAGATTCCTCCAAGAGGGGTTACCTCTTTGCCATTTGGTACCCTCTTACCTCTGTTTTCCAGCACAAGTGCCTGGCACATGGTGGGCCCCCAGGAAACGAATAAACGTACCATTCTATCTTCAGCTTCCACTGCTTTCCTATTATGTGAACTCATGACACATTAAAACACAACTATTCTGTTTTCCTCTTGGAGGATAGGTCTTAACCATCTTTGGATCTCAAACTTCTAGCACATAGTAGGTTTTCAGTTAGTGTGTGGGCAGCTGTTCATTTCATTCCCTCTGCCTGGAGTTCTTCATTCAGCCCCCACTTCAGCCCTCTCTGGACTTTGCAGAAATCTTAGCTGTTCTGAAAGGATTAGCTCAAAAAAGCCACTTTCTTTCTTGGTTGCTCCAGCCAGAAGAGTAAAAGCTGATATTTTGGGCTAAGCACTTTACACATATAACACATGAATTCTCAACCATTCAAATTAGCTATTATCATCCCCATTACAGTTTAGGAAACAGAAGTAATTTCCCCAGGGTCAAATAATAGTAAATGACAAGGCCAGGAATCAGACTGCAGGAATGGCCTTAAAGACAGAGTCCACAGCCACTAAACTGGACAGGTCTCTCTCTCTGCACTACACTCCTATCATATTTTGTTCATCAGGTTGGTAGGGAATCTGTCTCATCACCTGCACATCTCCATTTTCTACTGGACCAAGAGCTCCCTGAGTTCCTTTGTTACTTTCAGGGCCTAGACAGTGTCTAGATATTGGTTGGTGATCCCTAAGTATGTGCTGATTGATTTGTGGCCCTGGTTTCGGTCAGTGACTAACATCCATGCACACCAGGCGCCCAGAACCGTGCAGACTCATTCCCACAGCTTGGACTTCTTCCTGCTCTCCCACACTATCTTGTACTGGTACATGGAACTCTCCCACGCCTTCACAATTTTTTCATGTTTGTGCGCTTGCCCCTGTAAACTGGTAGCATCCAAGGACAAATCTTACATGTGTTTCATCTCTTTATCTCAAACTCTTGGCTTAGCATTAAGGTGCTAATTAAATGTGAATTAATATACAAACCTCAGTCACCCCTCCCTACCATCAGATCATCAAGGGACACTTCCAGGCACTCCCCTCTTCCCCAAAGGCAAGCTTGCTCGGAGTACAGATACCTGGGAACACAGACCCAGGTTCCCCCTGGGTTTGGCCTTTGTAGGTCTGTCGACCTGTCCCCTAGTCTCCCCATGGGCTCTTTCTTTGTGTCTCTCTTTGTCTCTGCCTGTTTCACTGTCTTTTGTTCCTCTGCCTCTGGGCCTGCTTCTCTCCAGATTCCCTTCCTTTTCTTACAGCTCCTCCGACTGTGCTTCAGTGACTTCGTATCTCTCTCTTATGTTTCTACATCTCTTTGTCTCTGGTGGCCAATCTCCTGCTCCTGTATTTTCGGGCCGCCGCAGTCTCTCGGTCTCTTTCTCTGCCTCTGTGTCCCCTCTGACTCGGGGCTCTTAGGTTATGACTTTGTGAGTCTCTGGCTCCGGGTCTCCGCTCCGCGCCCCGGGCCTGATTTCAACTGGCCACCTCTCCCCATCATTTCTCTGGAGTCGGCCTCTATCCTCTAGCTGCAGCTCGGGCCTCGGTCTCCCCCAGCCCAGCCCCCCTCCCCACCCCACCCCCGGCCCTAGGCCTCTCGGACCGGCCCCGCTTTGTTTCCTGTGTCTCGGCGCCCCGCCCCCGCCCCGTCTGGGGTCTCCGCCGCCCTCCGCCGCCCTTTGTTTGCCTTGGTCTCTCCCCCACCCTTTTCCCTGGGTCAGTCTTCGGATCTCTCTTTGTCTCTCCGGGCCGGGGAGGCTGGCGCAGTCGGCCAGCCCCGGAGGTCGGCGCGGGCGGCCCGACACAGCGATAATTAGGAAGAGTCTTCGGCCCTCATCACCCGGCTCCAGCCCAGGAGGTACACGGTTAATACCACCGAGTTCGGGCAACTGTCCTCGGCTTAGAGTAGCCCTGTCCGCGGCACGCGGCCTCCCGCCGGCCACCGAGCTCCGGAGGACGCGGGCGGCCCCCACAGGCGTGCAGCTCCTCCCGGGTCCTAGAGCGGCTCGGTGAGGCCCAGCGCTTCCGCTTCCCGTCCCCGCCCCCCGGCGGCCGCCCCCGGGACGCCTGGGTCCGAGCCCCCTCCCCATTTGGCGCGGAGCCCGCATCCCGGGGCCGCCGGCGGCTCGGGCAGCGGAGCCCCGCCGAGGAGCTCGCGAGGGCGCCGGGGTGACATAGCCGGAGGCGGCCAGGAGGAGAAGGGGGCGCTGCGGGCCGGAAGGAGCAGCAGGTGCAGGGGCGGCCGGTGGCGCGGGCGGGGGTCACCGGGAGCCGCGCCCCGCACCTCGGACCCGGCCGCTGCCCGGTGCCCGCGCTGGCCGGCAGAGGGCAGCGGCAGGGCGCCGCGGGCTGCACATGGCTGTGTGACCGTGGGATTGTGTCTGTCCCCTTGCTCAGGGCGGCGTGCGGGCGATGGAGCGCGCGGTGGAGCCCTGGGGCCCGGATCTCCAGGGCGCAGAGGAGAGGGAGCAGCTGAGAGGCGCCCGCACAGGTGAGGGCCGGGACGGTGCGCCGCCAGGGGCAGGTAAAGGCCGGGTGGGGACTCCGGTGCTGGGCTCTGTCTGGCCGAGACCCAGAAAAATCGGACATGAACTGTGCTTCCAGGGGGAGGGGGAGGGGAGTAAAAACCGAGGTTAAGGAGCCAACGTTTCTGAGCACCTCCTCTGCGTCAGGCCGTGAGGGGCTTCATCTCAAGGACTCTCCTGGCTCCTCGACAGTCATTACCAGCCTCACTGCCTCTGCCCTACTTCAGGCCTCCTTTTATCTCATCCTGACAATTGCAACAGCCTCCCCACATCCCTTTTCTCATCAGTGATGCACTCAGCAGCCACATTGATCCAAGTCCGGATTTAATCCTGTTTCCCTTCTCAAAAACCTTCCCTAGCTCCCTTCTGCCTACTAATCAAAAGCCTAGTGTTCGATCTAGGCCTTACATGCTTAATCGAGTCCCAACATCCCTTTCCAGCTTTATCTTCCATTCCTCTCCGTGGTTTACTCTTTTCCTTTGCTGTGAAAGCTTGGCCCTATCTCCTTATTTCCTTGCTCTCTTGTGACAGCGGTTATTCTGAGCCCACAATTATATTATTTGTGCTTGATCTTCTCTCTCCTACCAACTCTACGCATTTTGAGGGACAGGTGGGCGTCTGGGTCCTCTTAGGTACACGCAAGATGATTGAAGTAATAAATTACAGAATGGGCTATAGAAATAGCAAATACTAGGTTTTCAAATAGAGACAGTATAATGTGGTTAACACAGGCTTGGGAATCAGACAGACCTGAGTTAGAAACATGGCTTTGCTACTTTCTAACCTTTCTAACCTTGAGTAAGTGACTTAAATTCTCTGAGTCTTCATGTCTATAAAATGGGAGTAGTAATAGTATTATTTCATAGCATTGTTTGCAAGGATTCAGTGATGCCTAGTTCAGTGACTGGCATATATTAAGGGCATGTTATAAGGAAGTTACCATTGTTAATGAGAGGCAGCAATAAGAAGTGTTTCAGAAGTTCAGAGGAGAGGGAGAGCATCCTTGTGACCGCAGATTGTCAAGGAAGCCTTCCTGGGGAAGTTGTTATCAAAGATAGGGGCTGAGCCAAAGGGCAGGGTCTACTACTCCCTTTTCTTTCCCCAGGTATAGGGAGTGAGAATGTGGAGATTTCTCAGCCGGATGAGTTTGAACATACCCCACAGGAGGATGACTTGGGGTTCAAGGAAGAGGAAGATTTGGCCCCAGGTCATGAAGTAGGAAATGCCTCTCTCAAACCTGAAGGCATCCAGACCTGGGATGACTTGTGGGTCCAGAGAGAGGGACCAGGAAAACCTCAGGCTCGGGACAGAGGTCCCCGGCTCCTGGGAGAGCCACGTTGGGGCCAGGCTAGTGATCGGGCTGCCGTGTGTGGTGAGTGTGGCAAGAGTTTTCGGCAGATGTCAGATCTGGTGAAGCACCAGCGGACCCATACAGGGGAGAAACCCTACAAGTGTGGGGTCTGCGGCAAGGGCTTTGGGGATAGCTCTGCCCGTATAAAACACCAGCGAACTCATAGTGGTGAAAAGCCCTACAGAGCCCGACCACCAGCCCAAGGCCCCCCAAAGATTTCTCGGTCCAGGATCCCAGCTGGTGAACGCCCCACTATCTGCGGCGAATGTGGCAAGAGCTTCCGGCAGAGTTCTGACCTGGTGAAACACCAGCGGACACACACGGGTGAGAAGCCCTACAAGTGTGGCATCTGTGGCAAGGGCTTTGGTGACAGTTCTGCTCGCATAAAGCACCAGCGGACACACCGGGGGGAGCAGCCTCCCCGGCCCGTGGTGCCCAGGCGGCAGCCTTCTCGAGCAGCCACGGCAGCCACACAGGGACCTAAGGCCCAGGACAAGCCATATATCTGCACCGACTGTGGCAAAAGATTTGTGCTCAGCTGCAGCCTTCTGAGCCACCAGCGCAGTCACTTGGGGCCCAAGCCTTTTGGCTGTGATGTGTGTGGAAAGGAGTTTGCCCGGGGCTCAGACCTGGTGAAGCACCTGCGGGTGCACACAGGAGAGAAGCCCTACCTCTGCCCCGAGTGTGGCAAGGGCTTCGCCGACAGCTCTGCCCGGGTCAAACACCTCCGCACCCACAGTGGGGAGCGGCCTCACGCCTGTCCAGAATGTGACCGCACCTTCAGCCTCAGCTCCACCCTCCTCCGCCACCGCCTCACTCACATGGAGCCCCAGGACTTCAGCTTCCCAGGCTACCCCTTGCCCCCCCTGATCCCCAGCCCACCCCCCAGCTCAAGCCCACCCCCACCTCCTCTTGGCACGAGCCCCCCGCTGACACCTCGAAGCCCTTCACACTCGGGTGATGGGCCTTTTGGCCTGCCTGGCTTGGAGCCAGAGCCCGGGGGCCCACAGGCTGGGGAGCCACCCCCACCATTGGCAGGTGACAAGCCCCACAAGTGCCCTGAGTGTGGCAAGGGCTTCCGCCGAAGCTCGGACCTGGTGAAACACCATCGTGTGCACACAGGGGAAAAACCCTACCTCTGCCCTGAATGCGGCAAGGGTTTTGCTGACAGCTCGGCCCGAGTCAAGCACCTCCGCACCCACCGAGGTGAACGGGCTCGGCCACCACCACCATCCACTCTCCTGAGGCCACATAACCCCCCTGGCCCGGCACCCACAGCCCCCCGACCCCGAGTCCGAGCCCAGCCCTCTGGACCCAGCCAGCCCCACGTGTGTGGCTTCTGTGGGAAGGAATTCCCCCGGAGCTCAGATCTGGTCAAACACAGGCGAACACACACTGGGGAGAAGCCATATAAGTGTGCAGAGTGTGGCAAAGGTTTTGGTGACAGTTCTGCCCGCATCAAGCACCAGCGTGGGCACTTGGTCCTGAGGCCCTTTGGGACAGGGGATGGTCGGGCAAGGCCCCTCAAGGAGGAGCCACCAACAGGACTGGAATGATGGGGTCCAGGGAAGATGGAAGCCCAGGAGACCAAAGGGAGGGTATCTGCTGCTTAAGCAGAGAATAAAGGGCCGGGGAGGTGGTGGGAGGGAGAAGGAGGGGAAGAAATGGGAGAAAGGAGTGAATAGATAGAAATAGAGATTGGAGACAATGACCTTGAAGCTCAGGAAACTGTCCTGGCTGGGCTCAGTCAGGACCTTGACAGTATGGTCTATACCCCCAGCTTCTAGAGCACTGCCTTGTATTCTGAATAGCGTAGGCGCTCAGTACTTAATTGAATGAATAAACTGGCCTTAGCCTGAGGGCCCTTAAAAAACTCTAAATTCTGCTGCCTCTTAATCTAAGAATTGATCCCACCCAACCTTGCCCCTAGGAGACCAGCACCCTGGCCAGCACCAAACAGGGTTTGTTTGACCTTATGAGCCACAACAGTGAGACTTCAGGAGTTTTGGGTGGTAGAGAGGCAGGGGCATCTTGGAACCTTCTGATGGGAAGAGTATTGCTGTGTGGATTGCAGTATCCAGGCTCAGGCCACTGGACATGGTCTTAGCCAGGAAGGGCGCTGTTGGACAGCCCAGACCCATCTGCCCTGGAGAACCCCAACCCGCCCCGACACCTGGACACTGGCAGAATAGACCAGAGACAGCAGAAGGGACAAACAGTCGATGCCAAGCCCAGGTCCTGGTGGACGTCAGCAGACAAACTGGCTGGGAGAAGGGCAGGACTGGAGTGAGGAGAGGCCAGGGAAGCTCCAAGGCAGGACAGCCACATCTCCGTGTATCTCCTCGCCAATAAACTTTCTTGTCTGAAGCTCGGACTCTGCTTGTGTATGTGTGCGGGGACCGGGGGGATGGGGGGAAGGTGTCAAAGCCTCACCACAGGTGAAGCCACGCGCAAACTTGTGAGGGTCCCTTGCCCTCTTCGAGCCCGTCAGATGAAGAAGTTGGAACAGTCAGCCGCTTTCCAGCTGTGACATCTGGTTGGAAAAACGGCCACCAGGTCCGTCAGCTGATGCCCTAGACCTGAGTTCTGGCTGCCCACAGGCGCCACCTACGCCACAACGTCGAGCGCGACCCCTAAAAGGACAAACACGCGGCGCCACGGGGGTGGGGGTGGGGGTGGGGCGTAGGTCGGGGAGCGCCGTTGCCATGGCGACAGGTGGGGGAGAAAGGTGGCCGGCTGTCTAGTAAGGCGCGGAGGTCCCCGACACTGAGGCTCTGCCTACTGGGAAACCCCGCCTCCCTGAGACCCTTTTTTATTTGTCGAGAAACAGGTCATTTGACTGCACAGTCCAAAGGGAGGGCAAAGGGGACGCCTCTTTATCCCCTGGAAAAAGCAACCATATTTTCCCAGCGACCCATGCGTCAGTAGGAGCAAGACTCCAATTCCTAGCTTTTTCCGAGGAGGGCGCCAGTAGGGAGGAAGGGAAGGAGGAACTGACCTGATTGGCCAGGGACAAAAAAGACGAGGGCAGTTCACCCATCTAAGAAATGAAGTACAAGGCCGCTTTGCAACTTCGCCGGTCGGGCGTCTCTGCTAGTCTCGGTGGGGGAATGGTCCCTGGACAGAGGCTCTCGCGAGATCTTAACCATCGGCCGGGCTTTCCTAGAAACCAATGAAAGCTGGCTTCGGCGCCCTTCCTCCCTATCTTCCCACCTCTGCCAAGTTGTAATACACGTTCGAAATGTTGCGTTCAGGCCCGGGGTTCTTGGCGGCTTCGGTCCTTAGGTGCACACACGCCCATAGGCCTGAATGGAGGCCTTTGGGGGCTTTTGGAAGACCGCCCCTGCTGGTTTCCGTGTTTCCCCTCCTTACCAGCCGGCCTCCAAGCCCGCCTGCAGTGACCTTTGTAAAATTACATCTGTTTGTGTCGCTACCTATTAAAAACCCTGCCGTAGCTCCATATGTCTCCTCCGGAAAACGTAGCTCCTTGGCATTCAGGTTGGCATCCAAGGTCTTCCATTTGTGTGGTTTCAGCCCTGTGCTTCTTAAATACTGCTTCGTTTACTTGGAATGCTCATTCCTCCCCCCCCCCCCCCGACTTGCTAACCTCTCCGAGTCAGAACACTTCAAGCATTACTTTCTCCCAGATGCCTTCCCTGAACCTCCAGCCTGAGTTAAAATCTACTTCTTCGGAGCACTTGAAACATGGAGAACTTCTTGAGGATGATTAGTCACTCAACAGCATTATCAGTTGTGTGCTGGGTATGGGGGATAGGAGGATGAATAAAACAAAGTCTCCGCCCTCAGTTTCTATGCAGAAGACAGACGTTGGACAAATAATTACAAGTGTAGGAAGGACTATGCAGGAAGCATACCTACAGAAGAGAATCCTACCTGATTCAAAGGCCTCTCCAAAGAAATGGCAACTATGTTTAGACCTAAGGACTGAGTAAGCTAAGAAAGGAGGAGCGAGGAATGGTATAGGAGCTGGAGTCTTCTAGGCAGAGAGAAGAGAATGCTCCCAAGTCCCTGGGCATCAAGAACTGAAGTAGAGTTCTAGTGAGTCCGAAAGCAAACAGTGAAATGCAGAGTAATGAGCTGTATGATAAAGACTGTTCCAGATTCAGTTTTCTACCTCCCAGTCCCAGCGGAAGCCTGGCACACAATAGGCCTCACTAAATACTTTGGTGAGCAGTGTGTCCTTGGAACATGATGTGCTCTTCACAAGAGTTTACAGTCCCACAAGCTGCTACCTCCTTGTCAATATGGCAAGCTCCCACTCTTCTTTGAAGGTCCTTCACAGTTATCTCCTCAGAGAGGCCTGCACCCGATAACAACTCCCTTCCCAGGGGGTTATTGTTATTCACTCATCTTAACTATCCTGCCAGAGCACTTATACACCTACTGCTTTCCCACTGATACATATATATTTATGTTTATTCGTATATATTTATTTATTTATCACAATCTTTTTTGCTAGATTATGAGATTCTCAAGAACAGAAACTAGATCTGAGTTCAGGTATATACTTGTACATGTTTGTAGAGCAAATGGACAGAAGTCCTTTTCCTCCTTTTGCAAACATCTATTCCAAAGCCCTCCCACAGCAGGAGACCCTTCCCATGGTAACTTTTCACTGTTCCCAGCTGAGTCTCCTCACTGATTGAATCAGGGCAAGCAGGTCTTACCTTTTGCTAGAAGTGGGGTTCCAGACATAACCTGGCCCCTCCCCACCTCTCCTCCATCTCTCATGTTACATTTCCCCTTGCTAACTCACTTGGCTCCAGCCACACAAACCTTCTTTCTGTTCCTTAAATATGTCAAGCTTATTCTCACCTTAGGCCTTTGCAGTTCTGTCTAGAACACTTTTCCTCCAGATTTTCAAATGGCTAATCCTTTCTCATCATTCAAGATTCATCTCAAGTATTGTTTCCTGAGATGCCTTCCCTATCCACATGATAGAAGCCCCCAAGGGGCACCCGAGTGGCTCAGTTGGTTAAGCATCCGACTCTTGATTTCGGCTCAGATCATGATCTCAGGGTCATGTATAAGGATCTGGGCTCCATGCTCAGCAGGGAGTCTGCTTGAGATTCTCTCTCTCCCTTTCCCTCAGCCCCTCCTTCCCCTCTCTTGCTCCCTCTCATAAATGAATGAATGAATGAATGAATGAATGAATAAATAAATAAATAAATAAATAAATAAGAATGCCCCAAACGATACCCATTCTATTGCATCATCTTGCCCTATTAATTTCATTATCTACAATTATCTTGTTGATTTACGTGTTTACATTTTTTACACTCTTAAAAGTGCCGTAGCAGCCAAGATTTTTGTCTGTTTTGTTCACTACTGCATCTCCAATACCTAGAATGGTGCCAGGCACATAGTAGGGCACACACAACCAAAGTGGAGATCACACTTGAGTGTGAGTATCCAGGCATTTGCCCCCTTTCCTTGCTCTGAGGAAGAGCAAAAGTTTGACCAGATGTAATCCCAACATCCAAATTATGCCCTGGCCTCTGAAAACTGAGACTCAGTTTTGAGTCCCGGCTCTGCCACCAATTTCCTCATGTAATTTCATTTCTGAAAGATAATTTGGTGCAATAGAAAGAGCATGAGCTTTGGAATCTGCTACTTACCAGCTTTGTGACTTTGAGCAAATTACTTAAGTTCTCTAAGCTTGGTTCATTTGTCAGAGGGAGACAATATCATTGATCCCCACAGGGCTGTTATAAAGAGACACAGGGATCACAAGCACTTGCTGAATGTTATTTCTATTTCCTTTCTGAATCTTAGGTGCCCCATTCATAAAATGGGAGAATTGGCTATCTTTTTCTTTCTAAGATGTATTTTTTAAAGATTTTATTTATTTATTTGACAGAGAGAGACACAGCGAGAGAGGGAACACAAGCAGGAGGGAGTGGGAGAGGGAGAAGCAGACTTCCCACTGAGCAGGGAGCCCGATGCGGGTCTCGATCCCAGGAGCCGAAGGCAGACGCTTAACGACTGAGCCACCCAGGCGCCCTTGGGTATCTTTTTCAAGAGAAGTGGGAAATACAGATCCTTATACAAAATATCCCAATTTTAAAATGTGGGAAATTAAAATGTGTAAAGGGCCTCTATTTCTTAAAACTAATTTTTAAAAGTAAAAATACCCCGAGGGCCAAACAAGATACTTCTGTGGACTGGATTTGAGCTACTGGATTTGGGCTACTGATTTTCCACTTAGGCTATTGGTTGTCAGGGATGCTACGACAACCCTTACTGTATAACTTGGGCAAATCAGTTTTATCTCCCTCCAGTTCAATTAGCTCATCCGTAAAACGGACCCGTCCTTGCGCGGATCACAGATCAGGTGTGTACAACGCTTAGCATAACGCTGGCGCACAGTAGGCACAGCACACAGTGAGTGGCAGCGGTAGCTCTGCTGGCTGTCGATCTGGGAAGTACGTATTCAAAAGGGGCAAGACATCCCAGAGACAAGGAGACTGGGAAGGCGACGCCTGGAAAGGAGAAAAAACGGGAGAGGAAAAAAAGAGGGAAGGGAAGAGGTGAGCAGGCAACAGGGTCCGCCCTCCAGGCGGGGCGCCAGCGAGAGGCCCAGGCCGGGGCGGGAGCGCACGTGGCCTATTTTGGGCGGAGCGGACGCGCCTGGTCGCAGCGGAGACCTCCGAGGCGGCCACAGGAGACGAGCCTTGAAGGTAGGTTACAGCTGGTCTGCGAGGACCTTGGACGCCGGGATGGGGCGGCCCGGGGGTCCCTGGGAGTTGGGGTACAGCCGAAGGCGCCAGATCTGGGCTCGCCACCCTCCCGGGGCAGTTCTGGCCGGACGCCTGGGTCCTCTGGGCCCCTCCCCCTCGGGGGCGGGGTTAGGCGATCTGACCAATGAGCGGCCGTTCGCGAGGCCCCGCCCCGCCCCGCCCCCGGAGCCGCGGCCTCGCAGAGTGCCCAACCGCCCGGCGCCCTGGCCAGGGGCTGTGCGAGCGCCGAAGCTGCGACTGGTGAGTGCGCAGCCCCCCAGGGTCTCCGCCCGGATCCCGCCCCCAGTCCGTGCCCTAGAGCTCTGGACCGCTGGCCCGGGCGCCGGGGAGTGACTCAGCGCGAGGAGGGTGGCGACTTGCTGGGGCTGGAGATTCGAACTGTTCAGGGCCTTGAATGCCGGGATGAGTGCGGAGAACGAGTGTCTTCGGAGCTGGTCCTGGGACCTGGGGCCGGGCTGGGGTGGAGGGAAGAGGGCAATGCAGGGCGGGAGAAGCCAAGGCTCCTCCGCCTTGCTGGGGTCAGGGCCATGGGGCGGGGAGGCGGGGGGTGGAGGGGGGTGCGAGTCCTGAGCTTTTGACCCAGCGCCTCGCCCTAGGACCAAGATGCCTGGTGAACAGCAGACAGAGGAGGAGGAAGAGGAAGAGATGCAAGAGGAGATGGTGCTGCTGGTGAAGGGTGAGGAAGATGAGGGTGAGGAGAAGTATGAGGTGGTGAAACTCAAGATCCCCATGGACAACAAGGAGGTACGTGTCCCACACCAGGGGGCTTGGTTACCCTCAAATCTGGTCAGGTCCAGCCTTCCTCAGACAAACCAGCGATCCGGCCCCTACTTTCCTCTGAGTCTTAGACGTAGAATCTCAGGGTTGGTGGCCCATCCTTCTGCCCTACTGCCATCAAACAGATGTTAACCTACTGCGCCAGCTGTCTTTGGTTTCCCATGGAGCTTGACGTCTAGCGGGATTGGACTGACAAGTAACCACACAGCTACAATCCCGTGTGATGGGTGCAGGCACAGGAAGCCCGGAGCTGGGAACTGCACGCTTCGGGGTGGGGGGAGGGGTGGGTTAGGTAGGCAACAGCAACAGCTGACTCTGAGTAGCATTTGCTATGCACCAGACACTGTTCTAAGTCCTGCAAATCTGGAACGGAGGTAGTATTTCTTCCATTTTACAAGTGAGGAAACTGGACAGTTTGGTGACTGGCCCAAGGCCTTAAAGTTAGTAAAGGGATGACTTAGCTGAGACCAGTGGGGATCTGAGATTTAGAAGGAACGGCCGGATTCATTGCTCAGGGAGGTGGGTGGGGCACTGGGAGAAGTGAAGGCAGGTGGTTCAGCCATGCTGTAGCGTGGATGAGAGTAAGGTGGTTGGCAGGCTGGGTGGGACCTCTCCTCTGGGTTTTATCCTGAGGGTTTTGAAGGTTTAAAGAGAGGACTTTTAAGGAGATCCGAATAGGAGTTAGAATTCCCTATGGGAGATCCTAAGTGCCACCAGGTATGTTTCCACTTCCCAGAACCTTTTAGGACTCTCACCCCCAGCCAGAGGAGCCCTGAGTCCTATCTGGAGGACTTCTGTTGGGCGGGGTTTCTGGGCCCAGGCTCCCTCTGATTTCTTCCTGCAAGGGGCCAGTTCTCTGGGAAAGACAGTTCTGCTGCCCCCTAGTGGGTGTGTTGGGCCCTAGGGGGAGGGGGCTGGCTGCTTTGGCAACCGGTTCCAGTCAAAATAACTGTTTAGTTCCGTTTTCCTCAGGCCTCCTTGGTCTGTCATCCTAGCACAGCCTGCCTCTTCTGGCTCTGTGGATCCCCTGATCTCCACCTTTGGCCTACAAGTTAAGAACCCAGACTCCAGGGGCGCGTGGCTGGCTCGGTAGAGCATGTGACTCTTGATCTTGTGGTTGTGGGTTTGAGCCCCAGAGTACTTAAAAAAATAAAATCTTAAAAAAAAAAAAAAAAGAACCCAGACTCCAGAGCTTAGGTGGACTTCCAACTCTATCACCTTCCAGCTGTGTGACCTTGGGTAAGTTTCTTAACCTCTTTGTGGCTCAGTTTCCTCTTTGTAAAAGGGAAATCATAACAGGATCTACTTCTTAAGGTTGTGAGGACTAAATGAGTTAGTACTGAAAAGAGTTAGAACTGTGTCTGGTGCATAATAAACACTATGTAAATATTTGCTGCTGATAGTCATTCTTCTCCCTACGGTTCAGGACCTTGCACTAGGACATCCTTCTGGAGATGTTTCAACTCCTTTTTATCAAAGAACTTTCTGGGCTGAACCCCGGGGCTGGGAGTGAACAGGGAAACCAACCTGGAGGCCTAGACAGAGGACTGAGGGCAGACAACTCAAGGCAATGGGGAAGGCTTCTTGGTGCTTGAAGACACAGTGGTGATCTGGCAAATGGAGAAGGAGAAAGGGCATCCCAGGAGGAGAAATAGCAAACGCAGAGGCTCAGAGGAGATGAGGCCAGAGAAGTCGGGGTAGCCAGAGAGTAAAATGGCATTGGAATCCAGCATAGGAATTTAGAGCCTCAAATCAGAGGAGGGACATGACTGGATCTTCTATTTAGAAGAATCATTGGCTGCTATGGGGAGACCAGGCCAGGGAAGGCTGATAGCCTGCTCTAAGGTTGTGACAGCAGTGGAGAAAAGATGGAGAGAAGGGGATATTTGGGAACCCCGACTGGACTGGCTGGAGGTAAGGATGAGGAGGTGGAGAGCGGGCATGTCTAGTCATCAAAGGTATGTAGGGCTAGAGTCTAAATGGTATCACGTAGCGGTGAAAAGCATTGGTTCAAATCCTAATTCTACCATTTACCAGCTTGGCCTTGGCTTTTTCATCGGTAAAGAGGGGTAATGAAAGTTAAGGTCCTCGAATGCCAGCCTGAGAAGTATCATCTGGGTTACTGGGTCTGGGGGAGGAGGTTGGAATTGAGGATTGCACACAGACACCCTATGAACATTTAGCACTGTGCCCACAGCATAGCTCATTAATTTGCTGTGTGGTCTCCCTGAGACTCAGTTTCTAAAAATTGTGATCTCGAAAGCTCTTTCCAATGCTGACATTCTGTGACCCCTTGCTATTACCCAGTCCCGTGGCCAGTCGTTGTCCAGAATAGGCCTGAATTATGCGCATTCGGGCTGGAGTATCCTCTCACTGCCTGTCAAAATCTAGTCTATCTTTAATGAGTAGAAAAGATTTTCTCAGAGGGCTCTATACACATCCAATTCTGTCTCTCTTTGCTTAAACCCTTGAGTGGTTTCCTGTTTCCTTCAGGATAAAGTCTCAGCTCCTAAGCCTGGCATTCAAAGCTACTCACCATCTGACCTCACATCTTGGCTTATCTCTAATCATTCAGTACCCATCCCATGCCCTGACTTCAAACACACCCAACCCTTTCTCATCTCTAAGACTTTGCCCATGTGGTCTTTCAGCCTGTAAAGCCC
Organism: Phoca vitulina; assembly: GCF_004348235.1. NCBI lineage: Eukaryota > Metazoa > Chordata > Mammalia > Carnivora > Phocidae > Phoca > Phoca vitulina. Next base: position 10,285,529 of record NW_022589748.1, on the reverse strand, counting down.
TCTTCACCTTTTCCACCTGCTTTCTCCAGGAGTAGCTCTTCTCTCTTCTAGATCAGGTTTCTTCACTTTTAACATGCATACAAATCACCTGGTGATCTTGTTAAAATGAAGATTTTGATTCTGCAGGTCTGGGGTCGGCCTTGAGATTCTGCATTTCTAGCAAGTTCCTAGTGATGCTGCTGTTGCTGATCTGTGGACCACAATTCCTGTAGCTAGGAGCAAGAGAATAGGGTTGTTATTTTATACTTTGTACCAAAAAGGGGAGATTCTGACTGCTAAAAGAGCCTAGGGGAGGGAGACAAGCTGTGTAGGTGATCTCCCAACTTGCCAATGACAGAATTGCATCATGGCTAAGAGAATGGGTATTTTGGACAAGGACGGACTCTCAGTTCCAACCCTGGCTCTGCCACTGATGAGCTGTAGGGCCTTGGGTAATCACTTTACTGCTGAGTCTTATTTCCTTGTTCAAAAATGGAGCAGATAGTACCACAAAAGAAAGGGTTGTGAGAGTTTAAAACGAGAACATGGGTGAAAAGCACTTAGCACAGTTCCTGGCACATAGTGAATCCTCAATGGATGGTAGCTGTTGTTCTTAATTTAGGAAAGTAATGGCTAGGGGGAACAGACATGTTTGCCTTGATTTAAAAAAAAAAAAAAAAAACCTAAGCAGGAAGACAAAATCACAAACTTCAAATACTTGGATTTTCCTGTTATGATATTACATTGATTGTATAATCATAGTACCTCTTGTTATAGTACAAATACCGTTCTAATATTTAAGTCTACTAGCTGTAGATTTAAGACGTAGAAGGGCCTTTAATGATCTCCTAGCCTGGTATTTGCCAAGCTTCAGTGACATGTATATTGCCCACCTGTTGTGCTCATTTATTTACTGCTTTTCTTCAGATAGATTCACATCGTTTTGCTAAATAAACCTGCCTTCATCTACACGATATTGATGGAACTGTGGGTTTCATGTGATCTATTGTTTTTCTAATGTCCGTGAAAATAAACACATAATGATTATAATAAGATAGTTTTCCTGCATAACACCTAGAGTCCTCTTGCATCTTGTGGTGTGCATGCTTCAAGTCGGGAAATTTTTATCTCACCTAGCCTACCTCGCCTTCCTTGGGACACTGAGGCAGGGGAAGGGAGTGACTTGCCTGGAGTCTTAATGAGCTAGACCCTGGCTCAGTTGGTAGAACATGCGACTCTTGATCTCATGTATTTGAGGGTCACGTGTTTGAGCCTCACGTTGAGATTACTAAAAAGATATATATATATTCTTCCTGGGGCATCCAAGGCCCCTTGTCCTGAAGCTGGAGATACTAAGGCTACTCATGTGAAGAATTCCTTTCTCATAAGTCAGTGAACCCAGCATAAGGAAGCCCTCAGGCTCGTCAAAGTCATCTTACAGAAGGGTGCCAAAGAAAAATGGGCCAGAAAAATGTAAATATAATGAGAAAAATTCTCTCCACAATGGCTGATGTGTTGAAATAAAGCCAATAGATGTCAAAACCAGGGCAAGATTGGAAAGTATTACCTTGAATTCAGACTGTGCCAAACCTGCTGTGGGGAGTTTCTTGATTTAAAGTATCAAGTTGTATTTTAACCTTGAATCCCCCTTGGAGAGCACCAGGGACTTGGAGTCCAGCCTCTGTCACATCTTGGCTATTCTAGTGTGGGGAAGTAAGTGTAGCCTACTGGGAAAGGGTGAGTGCTCTAGAGTCAGTCCCGACTCCCCCTGGCTTTGTGAATATAATCTCAATGAGCTTCTGTTTTCCCAATTCAAAAGATAACACCCGATTCAAGGGGGTGACACGAAGGTTTAATACGGTAATGTACATAAAATAGCACTGTCAAAGCCTTACAGTGTAATGTTATCACCGTTATCACTATAAATACTGTTTAAAGCAGAGTTCCCATGGCTGGTCACTAATTTCCCAAACTGCCTTGTTTTCCAGTTTCTGAGTTGGTTACCAAAAAGCTGCCTTTTTATAAAGGATCTTGAAGGACTTGAAGTTGCCCTCCTTGCAACTTCAGAAAGAAAAGAGCCTTACTATTCCTTGTCACTCCCCTCTCTTAACAGTTTCCTTATCTATAAAATGAGAATAGTAATAACTACTTTGTGGAGATTGAATGTGGGGAGAAGCTAACACTTTCTTGTCATTAATATGTGCCAGGTATTTCATTTGGTCTTGAATTAATGTGCCTGTCTGGTTCACGGTAGGTGTTCAATATTATCACTTTTGCTAGGATAAGCATTCTCTTTTCTAAGAAGAGAGCAACGTGCCCCCAGTATTCCTCTTCACTCTGCTGTTAGTACAAAATGTTTTCTCTTCCCCTGCCTCTTACAAAACATTTCTTTTCTTTTTTGGATTTTATCTCTAGAGGCTCAGACCTCATGAAACCAGCTCATTTTCAAAATTTTCCATTTCAGGCCTTGCTTCACAACTTAAAAAATGATAGGTGCTTGCTCTGAAAAGTTTGTTAAAGACTCTGGACTCGGTCCCGGCCTGGCTTCTAAGACACCATGCCCTCCTGGCTCTCCTGCCTCATTAACTGCTCCTGCTCAGTCTTTGCTGGCTGCCCATCTTGTTGCCTCAGGTTCTCTCTGCCCATTACTGGGGTGATCTCATCCGGACTCAGCTTTAAAAACCATTGATGGGCTGACAGCTTCCCAATTAACATCTCCAAGCATAGGCCTCTTTCTGCTCCAGATGTGTCCAGGAAAACTGCAGATATGCTCCAAAACAAATTTCACTTACCACCTTGCTTCTCCCACTGCCCTCATCTCTGCAGACGGCCACTCTACCTTTGCAGTGGCCAAACTCAAAATCCTTGGAGTCATTTTGACTCCTCTCTTTCATTACACCGCCTATCCAATCTATTATCCAATCTGTTGTCTCAAACTGCAAAATATATCCAGAAGTAGACCACCTTCACTTTCCACCTGTCACCTGGGTCTGAGCCACTTCTCTTCAGAGATGGCGGCAGTACAAGTAGCCTCCTCACTGGGCTCCTGCTTCTGCCCTCTCCCCTCCTTTCTGTTCTCAACGCCAGCAACCCGAGGGTGACTTTTAAAACGAGTCTGATCTGTTCAGATCCCTGCTCCAAACCATCTGACAGCTCTATTGCTTCCCCATCTCATTCATATTACTTGGCCCTAAGCTAAGAGATCCCCCCCAAGACCACCCCATCCATCACTCTATCCCTCAAGCATTCTGCTTTAGGCACTTTTTCATGCCATTCCTGGAACTCAACAGGCAAACTCCCCGCAGGGCCTTGCTGGTCCCTCTGTAGCCTGCTCTCTCACCTTTAAGTCTTTGCTCCCGTTATATCAGTAAGGTTTCTTAGCAATCCTATTTAAATGTGCAGCACCCACTCCCTGCCCCAATACCAGCACTCTTTATCCATTTTTCCTGAAGCAGTTTTTTTTTTTTTTTTTTTAATTTAATGTTGAATCCCCAGTGCCTAAGCAGAGTCCGGCACATTGTACGCGTTCAATAAATATGTCGAATTAACGAATTGCTAGAATGACACTAGGCCTTGTGATACATGCGTTAACATACTATCTCATTTAAAGCGCACAACCGCCCCGAGGCGGGCACCGCCGCTTTTTCTGTTTTACAACGGGGAACTGAGAGGCTGCAGCTTGCGGACACCCCGGCCTCCGGCTCCCGCGCCCGGCTGTCAGGGCTGACGTGTCCCCCCTCCCCCTCTCCCCGCAGGTCCCGAGCGAGGCGCCAGCGCCGTCGGCCGACCCGGCGCGCCCACACGCGTGCCCGGACTGCGGCCGCGCCTTTGCGCGCCGCTCCACGCTGGCCAAGCACGCACGCACGCACACGGGCGAGCGGCCCTTCGCGTGCACCGAGTGCGGCCGGCGCTTCTCGCAGAAGTCGGCGCTGACCAAACACGGCCGCACGCACACGGGCGAGCGGCCCTACGAGTGCCCCGAGTGCGACAAGCGCTTCTCGGCCGCCTCGAACCTGCGGCAGCACCGGCGGCGCCACACGGGCGAGAAGCCGTACGCATGCGCGCACTGCGGCCGCCGCTTCGCGCAGAGCTCCAACTACGCGCAGCACCTGCGCGTGCACACGGGCGAGAAGCCGTACGCGTGCCCGGACTGCGGACGCGCCTTCGGCGGCAGCTCGTGCCTGGCGCGCCACCGACGCACGCACACGGGCGAGAGGCCGTACGCATGCGCCGACTGCGGCACGCGCTTCGCGCAGAGTTCGGCGCTGGCCAAGCACCGGCGCGTACACACGGGCGAGAAGCCGCACCGCTGCGCCGTGTGCGGCCGCCGCTTCGGCCACCGCTCCAACCTGGCGGAGCATGCGCGCACGCACACGGGCGAGCGGCCCTACCCGTGCGCGGAGTGCGGCCGGCGCTTCCGTCTCAGTTCGCACTTCATCCGCCACCGTCGCGCGCACATGCGGCGCCGTCTCTATATCTGCGCCGGCTGCGGCCGGGACTTCAAGCTACCCCCTGGCGCCACGGCCGCCACTGCCACCGAGCGCTGCCCAGAGTGCGAGGGCAGCTGAGCCGCCGTTCTTGTCGCCGCGGGGTTGCGAGCGTCCGGCTTGTGGGGGGAGTGGGGGCGGACACGCCGGGACCCCCGACCTGGGGCCGCATTAACCAGGACCTCCCTGGCTCACCACCAGGGGCTGGGAAAGGGTGGGATGGCAGGCCTGGCTGCCTTGGAACTGGGAGGCAGGGAGAATCCCCTCACTGGGAACCCTGGAAACAGTGCCCACTCCCCGCTCACTACAACCCCTTGACCCGTGTTAGTGAATAAAGTATTATATCCTCGCCCCTCCTGTGCCTGTGAGTGAGGCAGTGGGGGGAAGGAGGAAAGTTGGCGTCTTACCCAGGCTTAAGTGACTTGAATTGAATTAGGGAGCCAAGTGGGGCAATAGGCCCAAAGGGATTCCCTGAACTGGCTTTTTATGTGTGTGGGGAGTCCTCATAACTTCAGGTCTGGAAGGGTCCACAAATACAGCATATTCTGGTCAAGCAGCCGCTGCATTGTTCGGCGAGCAGGCATGAACTTCCTTCTAGGAGAGATGGGCTGACTTCATTTCTTAACTTGGATGCCAGCGTGCGGTGTCAGGAGGGCACAGGATGAGGAGCAGGACAGGAATTGAAGGGGTGGCAATTCTTACACCCCAATCTGGACACGTTGAGTGTGAGGTAAACGCAGAGGAGTCAGAGAGGTGACTGGAAATAATAGCTTGGGGATAGCAGGTCTGGAGTGCATGATACCCCTTCTAGAAGAGGGTACCCAAGGAAAGTCTGTGAAAGAACAGACAGAGCTGGAAAGAAAACAGAAGCATCCTGTCTGGGAAATCTAAAGGAAAGTGTTTCATGGAGGGAGTGGTCACTCTTTTAGATGCTGTATCTGTAGCTCAGGGAAAGTGGTGAGAGGAGGAGTGGGGGTGAAAGCCATCCTTGAGTGGGTGAGAGCATAAACAGGAGAATGAGGAAGCCGAGTGGATGGGTGTAGACAACCCATTTTAAGAGGCTTGGCTGTGAAAAGCAAGAGGGAAATGGCTGGAGGTTTGTTGGGTTTGTTTGGTGAGTAGGGAAGAAACTTGATTATGCGTTATATATGCTGGTGGCAGAGCTGATAGAAAGGAAGAGAAGTTGGTTATATAAAAGAGAGGGGAGGTAACTCATCATGGAGAGGACATACGATAAGACACCAGTAAGGATAAGGTTCCTGCTGTCACTAGTAGGGAGAGGAAAGGTGGGTTTGGGAATACAAAGCTGAAGCAGTTCTAATTGGCAGTGTTTTCCCTGGCAAGTGGGAGGTCACTGGTTAAGAGGCAGTGAGGTCATTAGTAAAAGGAATGAGACCAGTAAAGAGGAATGCCTCATTTTACTGATGTGGAATTAGGCTCATAGGGGCGGCAAAAGTAGTCCGGAGGGTTTTCCCTGGCATTACTCCGCACTGTGAGGGAGGTAGGCCATGGGTATCCCCGAAAGGGAAATGATGTGCCTGAGGTCACACAAGGGGTAAATCATACCCAACACTATAGTTGCAAGTGGCAATTGGCCTTGGGAGGACAGGGGAGGAGGTAAGGGGCCCTCTCCAAGATGAGAGGAATCTCTCTGTTCTCCACGTCTGACACTTGACCCTAATTTGTGATGAGGGCCCAGGGAGAGGAGCATTAGGCTCTCACAGGGTTGGGGTCCTGATGGACAAAGATGGGTTTTAGGCCCAGGACCCTCTTAACTGTTGACATTTCCTGCTCTGGGCCCCTGAAAGTTTTGAGTTGAAAAAGCAAACAGATAACTGCAAACTTAGAAAGTCCCTCCTATATGCCAGGCACTGTCCTAAGCACTCTACTTAAAAACAACTTAAACCTTACAACCCTGTAAGGTAGCTACCATTATTTTAATTTAGATGAGGAAACCAAGGCGCAGAAAGATTTAAGTAATTTGATGAACGTCATCCAGCTCGTAATTATCAAAGATGGCATTTGAACCCAGATAGCCTGGCTCCAGAATCTGGGCCCTTAACCAGCACTACATATAGCCTCCAGTCCCCTTTAGAGGCCCAGAAGGGCTAAGGGAATTGCATGACATCAAACAGGGATCTTGCCAGAAATCCACTCTCTCTGCCCTGTAGGTGGGAGGTATACTAGAGAAACATGGCAGCTGGGCTCAGAGGCATCCCTGGTGCCCTTCTCTAGTACCTGCTGAGATAGAGCCTCCCCAGTCCCTCCAGGAAGAATCTAGAAGTTGCTAACCAAAACTTTTATTGACAGTGAAAAATACCAGGAGGCTGTCTTCTGGAGGTTCTTGGGCCTCAGACCTTATGAAATAGGGCCCCCAGGCCCCTGATCTGTTAGGAAAAGACTAGAACAAAGTTCCACGGCCAGGCCACTCTCTGCTTCTCAGTTGCCATGCTGAGTTGCAAGTCCTGTGCCCGTGTTTCTAGGTTGAGGCCTGGCCTGTGGACTCACAGTCAAGGTCTGCAGGCCCCACAGCTTGGTCTTCAGAGGTGGCCCCATGGGGCAGGTCTGTATACTTGAGGGCAGAGCCGCGGGACAGATGTGCTGGGTAGCGCCGGCGGTTGAGGTCCATCTTGGAGAGCACCGCTTGGGGCAGATCCACATGGCAGCGGGCTGCTAACGCTACCAGGTAGATGAGGACGTCACTAAGCTCTTCTTGAAGGGCTGCCCGTTCCCTGGGGGGCCAGGCTTGGGGGCCAGGCTCCTCATCAGGCTTCCACTGACTGGGGGCAGAACACACAGATGCTAGCTAAGACGATGGGCTCCGCCTCTTTTAGGAGCACCCCAGTCCTTGCAACAACGCACTCCCATGTCTTAGGAAGTTCCTTCAAGGACAGCTCAACCCACCTGGGCCCCAGGCAGAGTCAGGGTGGGGAAGAGACCCCAGCAGATGATTCATCCAGACCTCTGTGTCCCAACCTGAGCCAAGGACTGGCCAAGAGAACATTTCACTCGTTAAGACCCAATTCTACTTCTCTCCAGCCCCAGCCACTGCGACTCCAGACTAATCCCCAGACCTGGACCACTGGGAAAGCTTGCTAACTCACCTTCTACTCTTGCCCAGTACCATCTTTTAAACCCACAAATTACATTTTGTCCCTCCGCTGCTAAAATTCCCCCAACTGTACTTGGAATAAGATCCAAACTCCTGGATTTTGGGCACCTGGGTGGCTCAGTCGTTAAGCATCTGCCTTCGGCTCGGGTCATGATCCCAGGGTCCTTCCCTGCGGGAAGCCTGCTTCTCCCTCTCCCACTCCCCCTGCTTGTGTTCCCTCTCTCGCTGTGTCTCTCTCTGTCAAATAAATAAATAAAATCTTTAAAAAAAATAAAATTAGTTTATTTATTGTTACTCTCCTTGTACTGTGAAGGCAAGAACCATGTCTTTTTTTTTTTTTCCAAAGATACTATTTTTAAGTCATCTCTACACCCAATGAGGGGCTCAAACTCACAACCCTGGGATCAAGAGTTGCTCCCACTGAACTGGGCCAGCCAGGAGCCCCAGGAACCTATCTTGTTCAAGGCTGCATTCTAGAAGCCCTAGCACATAGCTGATGCTCATATATCTGTAATGAATGAATGGCTTGCCCTCACACTTATCTCTGTGCTCTCATTTCTCCATCCCCAAAGTGACTGCCTTGGTTTAGGCCTGCCTTACCACCTCTTGCCTGATCTGTATCAGCCTCCTCATAGGTCTCCCCTGCCCCAATTCTCTTGGTGACCCAATCCACCCTGCAGAAAGGGATCTTTCTACCACTCAAATCTGGTCAGGTCTTCTGTCCAAACTCCATCACTTCCTAACTCCAGCTCTGTCACTCTGGGTTCATATTGCCACCCCTCTATTCCACAGCCCCATCACTCGTTCTGTAGGTATCTACTGCCTTTTGTGCACCAGGCACGTGGGACACGGCAGACAACAAAACAGATACAAAATCCTTGCTCTCCCTTGAAAAGCTTACCCTGAAGGAGTCTCAGAATCTCCCTAAATTTAACTCGCCCTTTCCCACTTCACTGCCTTTGCAAATGATTCTCAAGGCTGGAATGCCACTGGGAGGTAGGTCTTCTAAAGAACACCCTCCTTTCCACCCCAGAGGCTGCCACCATCCCTTATGACCTGGGCCTGCCTTGCTGTTTTCACACCTTTCTTTCCCAGAAGACTGGGATGCCCCAAGAGGGCAGGGACAGGTGAGTCCTCTCTATCCCCAGGTACAGAGCCCAGCATGGATGGTTAATGATCAGATAAATGTTCCCCTCCCCCATAACACACAGACTGTTCCAAGAAGACTTCATCTACTCACAAGAGCTCCGCCAACTCCCCGACTTCCCCCACCAAGGCCAGCAGGAGGTTCCGAGGCTGGTGGAACTGGCCCCAGTCTCGTTCAGCAGCAAACTCCGCATGGAGGCGGCGGCTGAAATAGAAGAAAAGTGTGGAAGTCCTGGTTCCAGGGTTAGAGAACCCAAGAGAAGACACAGCCCAGGCAGGCATCTCAGTGATATGCAACGGGGACATAAGTATCAGGGGTTCAGCAACGAACTCCTTGGATGGCCCTAAGCAAATCATTTCTTCTCTTTGGGACTTGGACTCCTCGTCTACAAAGTGGGTGCGCCCTACACAGACCCTCAACTCTATGGAAAACTAACAATACCCTCTTTTCCATTATTCCACCTCCTGCTGCTGCTTCTGCAGTTTCCTCCACCTGAGGAAGAGTCCTCTCTCCGCATATCGAAATCCTACCGATTTTACAAAAGTGCAGCTCCAGGGACACTTCCCCCTAAGAAGCCCTCCTTGATTTCCTCCAGCAAAAATAATATCACCCACCTCTCAGCACTGCATTTGCCCCGTCCTACCACCCATTCCTGGAGGGCAGGGGCCGGGCAGAAGCAGCATCGGAAGTAGCAGCCCAATTTCCCCAAGGCTGGTTCTGGTATTACTCACCGGGCGTCACCATTTCCCCTGCCTTTGGTGGGCATCACTAAGCCCATTTTGCAGATAAGGAGGTTAGATGACTTGCCCGAGATCAGCCAGCCGAGCTGGGACCCCAGCATAGCTGCTAGCCTTCTTCCAGACCACGTGGAGGACCCACCCCAGTAGGAGGGAGAAAGGGGGCGACCTCCCCAGGCCGGGCAGGGACGGCTTACATGTCCTCGAGCGTGGGCTCCGGGCTGAAGCTGAAGGGGCCGGCAGCAGCAGTGCCGTCTCCCCCCGTGTCCCCACGCGCGTCCCCATTCGCTCGAGACATGCCGCCCACCACGCAGCAGTCGGGATGCCCTGAACAACACCGCGCCAAGCTCGGAACCCGCCTCCAAGGCCCCTGACCAATCACAGGCGATCACGACTACTTCCCGGGGCGGAGCCGCAGGAAAGACCAATTACTTCTGTGGACTTTACTGCAGCCCGCCCTTTACCCCGCGGCCTCGGATTCTTCAGTCTTGGCCGATAGCATCTTAAAGGTATAGAGACCAGATTCGACCGCGAAGAGACAATGGACAGAAGGCGAGGAGGGTGCAGGCGCGTCGCTTCTCTTGTGGGCGCCAGATGGCGCCAAAGAGAAATGACAGAGCAGGGAAGGGGGTGGGGCGCTCCGTGGAAAACCCCAGAAAGGGAGGGTTTAAGCAAGAAAGGGAAATTTATTATAATGATACAAGAATGTCTTCAGGATATAGGAACTAGGGTAACCGTTCTAAGCATTTTACATATTTAATCCTCACACCAACCCTGTGAGGTAGGTAATATCGTCATCCCCATTTTACAGGTAAGGAAACAGAGAGATTGAGTAATTTAACTCAACGGCTGATAAGGTGGTAGCCAGGTTTCAGTTCTAGGCAATTTGGTTTCAGAGTCTGTTTTTTTAACCCCTACCCTATATTGCCTCAAATGATGATAAGTACAATGGAAAAAAAAAATTATTTAAACACTTTGAAAAGTGGGGGCAACGTTAGATTGCATGATCCAGGGAAGATGGGGTAAGCATTGTTGGTTACCAGCTCAACTGCCTTTTCCCCTCCTGCATTCTTGCACAACCGTGATTTTATTCTTGTGTTCACCCTCCTCTACTTGATTGATCATGCGGCCCCATTGCCCTGGCCTGATCAGTTTATGGGTGAGTATATGGCCTAGTTCTTGACAATGAGAAGTTAGGAAGTCTGTTGGAGACTTCTGGGAAAGATTCTCAGTTCTTTTGTTAAAAGATCACAGGATGTTTCTATCTTTAGATGTTAGTATGTGAAGAAATCTTTGTGTGGAGGGCTAGCCCACAAACTGATTGGCAGATAGGAAGATAGGAAGGACCTGGATCCTTGGTAACATTGTTGGGACACTTATTTCCCAGAAAGGTCCTAATTTAAGACTCTGGTTATATAAGAAAATAAATCCCTTTATTGGTTAAACCCCTTTAGTTGGGTTTTCTGTTACTTGTCTTTGAGAAAGTGACATTTAATCTGAGCAAAAATCAAGGGGAATAGAGCTCTAGGTAGAGGGATCACCAGTGCTTAAAGCAGGAAAGTCTTGGCATGTTCTAAAGACAAAACAAGTTCCAGTGTGGCAGGAATATGGTGAGCAAGGGGGAGAGTGGTTGGATGTGGTATTAGGGAAGTGACAAGAGGCAAGATCAGATTGATCAACCATGGATTTTATTTTATATTTTATTTTATTTTGGATTTTAAGTATTATGGAAACCCTTTGGAGGGCTTTGGCAGGGAAGTTATATGATCATATTTTGTATTTATGAGCCCTCTGGCTGCCGTATTAAGAATGAGGGCAAGGGTAGAAGCAGGGAAATGAGTTACTGCAGTTGCCCAAGGAAAAGATGATGTTGACTCTGGGCCAGATTGATGGTGAGTGAAGATGGAGAGAAGTGGATGTATTGGGGAGATATTTTTGGAGTTAGATCTATAGGCTTTGTTGATTTTGAATTAGAGGTATGGGAGAAAGGATAGAGTGAAGTATGGCTTACAGGTTTTGAATGTTGAGCAACATGGTGGATGGTGGTGACTCATACGGGGATGAGGAAAGCGAGGTGCAGGATTGAACACACATGGCATCAGGAGTTTGGTTTAGAACAAAGCTAATTGAAGCTACATATCAATTCGGTGGATTTATGAGACTAAGGTTTAGAAGAGAGATCAGGGCTACAGATTCACATTTGGTAGTCTCAGTCAGTAGACAGTACTTAAAGTCATAGACTTGGAGAAGAATGACTACTACAGGAATCTAGATAGACAAGACTAAGATTTGGGGTACTCCGACATTTAGCAGTTGAGCAAAAGAGAAGAGACAGGTGAGATAACAGGAAAATCGAGAGTGTGGTGTTATAGAGGCTGAGGAGGAAAGTGTTCCAAAATGAGTGGACATCTGATTTGGATGCTGCTGAGCTGCAGGGTAAGAAGAGAGCACAGAAGTTGCTGCTGGATTAGGCAACATGGAAGTTGGATATGGGATTTGGGAGAAAAGAGGGAGTCCTGGGTAACTCCTGGGTTTCTGGCTTGGGTGAATGGATGGATAATTTTGTCATTTGCTGAAAAGAGGACACAGAAGTTGGGGTGGAAGGGAAGATAATGAATTCAGTTCGGGGCCTGTTGAGTCTAAGATGGCTCTAGAACATCTAGATGATGTCCAGTAGGCAGGTGGACATACAGGTCTGAAGTTCAGAACATTGAGCTGCCTATGGATCTGGGAACTGAAAGTACCTTCCATAGCACCTACCCCGATGTTTGCTAAGCTTCTCCAGACAAGAATCCAAAGTCTTTTACTGGAATGTAAAACACAGCTTTCTCAGGAGTCCTCTGCATCTCAGATTTTTGAAGAGTCAGGGACCAGGACTTCTAGAGCTCACAGGTCAGATGGTCCTTGGTGATTGACAGGAAGGAGGAGACACTCTTTGTGGGACTGCCTCTGCTCTCCTCCTAGGAGCTCCTGACTGAGCTTGTAAGGCTTTTGCCAAGGATCCTGCAGAACATCCCAGTTCTTTGCTCCATTGCATTGTCCTTGGAAGACCAAGCAAGCCCAGCTCCAGCACAGCACAGGGTTGGAGGGGTGGGGAAGGCCCTCATGCGAGAGAGGGAACAGACCTGAACATATAATTGGCCCCATGATCTGGACCCTTCATCCAGACTCTTTCTGTACCCTCTGCCCCACATCCATTTACTTTTCTCCATTCTCCTCAGACACATCTCAGCAACCCGACCTCCCTGCTTTAGTCAGGGCCTCAAAGTGCTTGGTCTTGGCTTTTGGTTCACATTTGTGATTAGCCTTTACGAGCCTATCCCTTTAGGGACTGGGTGCCCTAGTCTTTTCGACCAAAGGTGTTTTCCCAGTGTAGGCTAATAAATATTTAATGACAGGATGGGCAGGCTGGGACAAGCAAACATGAGCATGCACACACTGTCCTTCTGTTATGCAAGAGTTTGGCTGCCTTCACCACTGGACCCAACCATGTGCAACTGATCCCAGTATGGCTTTTGGAAAACACTGGAGTGGAAGAGATGGCAACGATTGGAGAACAAAGTAACAGAGACCCATAAACTGGGTGGGTGGTGTGGGGGTAGGGAACCTGGGCTGCTAAGATCCTAGAGATAATAGAGGATGATGGCAAACTAAGAATCAGATGATTGGGAACCCAAACACCAATGCCCTTGGGGAGATTGTTCCCTTTCTCTGAGCCATAATTTCCCTATCTATGTAATGGGGCTCTGGCCTAGGCGGTCTCCAAGGACCCTTCATGTGTGTGCTGGGAAGGCCGGGACAATGTGTATTTTGTTTGTATCACAGTGCTGTTCTTACTGGAGGTAGAGCCATTGACCTGGTTGGTTTTGAGCTGAGGGATGGCAGAAATGATGCTACTATAATTAAAAGTATTTGTTCTTATTAAGTTTTTCAGGGGGAGTCATGACAGAGGTTTTGAGAAATCTCCAGGCTAGCCCATTCAGGCTGGGGAGTCCCCAACACCTTTAGAAGCCCTTCCTAGGGCGCCTGGCTGGCTTAGTCAGTAGAGCATGTGACTCCTGATCTCAGGGTCATGAGTTCAAGCCCCACATTGGGTGTAGAGCTTACTTAAAAAAGAGAGAGAGAGAAGTCCTTCCCCAATCTATGTATCCAGACTTATTCCCCTACACCCATGCTTAAATCCAGCCAGATGGTCCCCACTCTCCCTAATTTTGCTCATATCTGGAATGCCCATTCCCCCTTCTCTGCATATCCAAACCTAAATTCTACTCATTCTGCAGAGCTCTGCTTCAAAGCCACCTCCTCTGGGAAGCCTTCCTAAACTTCCTCCAAAATGGAAATAATTTGACCTCCTATAGCACTTAATCCACTCTAATCCATATGTCACTTACCATTCTTCGTCTTGATTTTGGGGTGATGGGTGTCCCTGTTCTAGATCTCCTTTTAGACTGAGTCTCCTGGAGAACAGAAGCAGTGTCAGGCTTTTGTTTCCCCAGGGCCTGGTACTTGATTAGATCTAATAAATACTAATTTATAGGACCATGTCTCATGGGATCCTCTCCATGACTTCCCTGCTGTAGGTGGGTATGGCTGTGCCTATTTTACAGATGAAGAAACTGAGGCCCAGAGACTTATCTGAGATCACCCAGAAAGGTGAATGTTGAAGCTCACCAGTACCCCCCAATGCTCCTCATCAAGTGAAAGAAATCTCCCTACCCCCACAAGGGAGTAAAAGAGGCAACTCAATATTTTTGGTATGAGCTGAGGTCACCGTGCTACTGCGTTTTCTTCTGTCCTTCCGTCCTGTCTCTTCATCTTCTTTCTCTTCCTCTATCTTCAACTTCCTCTCCTTTTTCTTTTCTGCATTTGGCTTCCTTTTCCTTTTCTTTCTCTTTTCTTCCATCACCTTCCTTTCCTCTATTTGTGAGTCTGCTCTGATTTCTACCCAAGGCTGTGTCCCCTCCACCACCTGCTGCCTCTCTTCTGCTGCCCAGCTCCTCCCCAAGGAAAAGATGATGCCTATCTTGCTCTCAACCCCTAATCCTTTCTAGGTTAACTAAGAGGACGCAGGCCAGGGACGCATCCCATCGTTTTCCTCCCCTTTTGTACTGCCCACTCCAACCAGTTAGAGAGCTGTGTATGTGGACAAACAAAACCAAGGCCTGAATTTCTTCTTCAAAGCCTTGTCTTAAGAGATTGGTGATACCAGCCTCCACCGCTAGGAGACACCAAGAGCAAGGAAAGTGTGGACATAGAAGGTGCTAGGGTCCCCAGCTTTATCCTACTCACTCACTCATTTATTCAATATATTCTGAGCACTAACTACGGATCAGACAGTGTTCTAGGTACTGGGGATACAGAACATCTCCTGCCATCTTGGAGCTTACATACTAGCAGAAAGGGACACTTAGAAGGTAAACTAACACATTCTCAAGATAATTACAGATTAGGGTTAGAGCTATGAAGCCAATAAATGAGGTGATGAGTTGGGGAGTCGGTAGGTATTGGCTGATGTCAGAGAAGGTTTTTATGAGGTTTAATTTGAGCTGAGACAGGATTGAGGGCGAGCCTCCCAGGTAGGAAGCCTGAGGTGAGGCTCCAGACAGAGGGAACTGCAAGTACAAAGGACCTCGATTTGTTTGGAGCTCCACAGGAAGGCTAATGGGCTAGAGTTTAGTGAGAGAGGGAGGGCGAGTGCCATGAAATGAGGTTGGAGATATGTAGCAGGGATTGTATGGAAAGTGATTTAAGAGCTTTGAGTAGGAGAAAAGCTGATTGAATTTTTAAAAATGATTGATTGTTGTAGTTAGATAGTATTTACATTACAACTATGTAAATGTTCATTGCTGAATACTATATATGATTACATTTCATTTGTCACACAAGGTTTTATTTTTTGTTGGAGTTGATAACTGCCTCATTTTTTTTCATTTGCTAGTTTTCTATATAATTATCACTAATTCTTTTTACATCTTCCATTAACCTTCCAATATAATTTTTCACAAAATCAAATGTATCAGTACTCAAATAGGTCCCTTTTCCTTTTCCTGGGAGCCTTTGGGCTCCTCTTTCTGAGTGATGTGCCTGTTCCAGGCTGCTCGCTCTCTAGGCCTGCTGTAGAGCTGTTATCTTGAAACCTCCTTTCACCTTCTCCTTTGCTGGCTTGGGTTTCCTGAACCCCATGTTTTCCTCTTTCCCAGTTTGCCCCCTTATTTTCCTAGAGCACATCTTCCAGTAGTTTCTTGAGAAAGAGTGCATGGGATGAAACCACTTTGATACTTTGCATGTCTAAAAATATATTTTTTTATACTTTTACTTCTGGCCTTGGAATGTGCTTGTTTGTAAAATGTGGCTAGGTATAGAATTACACAGAGAAAATCATTTACCCTCAGGATTTTGAAGGTGTTACTTCATTGTCTTTTAGCTTCCAATTCCCTGTTGAGAAGTCTGATACCATTCTGATTGCCAGACCTTTGTACATGCTCTTCCCCTCCCCCCAGAAGGTTTGAGGAGAGCATAATGATTAGAAGTATGGACTCTGGGGGCATCTGGCTGGCTCAGTCAGTGGAGCATGCAACTCTTGATCTTGCCGTTGTAAATGTGAGCCCCACATTGGGTGTAGAGATTACTTAAAAATAAAATCTAAAAAAAAAAAAATGATAATAATAATAATGGACTCTGGA
The DNA here is from genome assembly GCF_004348235.1 of Phoca vitulina. Taxonomy (NCBI): domain Eukaryota; kingdom Metazoa; phylum Chordata; class Mammalia; order Carnivora; family Phocidae; genus Phoca; species Phoca vitulina. The sequence continues at coordinate 10,269,384 of NW_022589748.1, read as the reverse complement.
CTCACACTGCCTAGCAGTTAGCCTGCGCAACTTTGGACAGATTTCTTAATCTCTTTGCACCTCAGCTTCCTCATTTGCAAAATGGGGTTGTTGGCAGTTCAAATGACTTAATATATATAAAACACTTCTCTTTATCACTGGTATTTTAAAATTTAATAAAATTAGTGTAGGTCATTTTTCATTCACTGTGCTGGGAAGTCAAGAAATGTGTGGTATTTACAACTTTTTAAATTTTAGAAAACTTTCTTGTATCATTTCATGTATTTTTTTTCTTCCGTTTACTTTATTACCTCTTTTTGGAGTTCCTCCTAGATGTTGAACCTCCAGGCTTACCTCTAATTTCCATAATTTTTTTCTTCTATTGTGCATCTTTTTGTTGTTCTACTTTCTGATAAATTTCATCTTCTAAGTATTCTAATGAATTTAAAAAACTTTAGCTATATTTTATATTCTAAATGCTTTCTCATTACCTTTTTATGAACCCTTTTATCTTCTTTACCTCTGCTTTCTTTTTTTTTTTTTCTGCTCCCTGTTTTGTCTCTTTACTGAGTTTTTTGTTTCTTTGACTTCTTTTCAAGTTAGAGGCTTACCTCAAATGTCTGGTGACCCTTGACCGCTTATATCTAAGAATGAGGCATTGAAAAGAATGTGCTTGACACTTTTCAACTGGGAGGCTTCCTGGTACAGGGATTTTCACTAGGGGCTCCCTGAATGTTTATAGGTCTTTTTCCTGGGCACATTCTTTTTCTCCAGAGGAGCAAAGGTGGTATAAGCTTCCTGGATTGTGTTTTTAATAGTTAAGGGGAGGAAGGGGGCTGGGGCAATCTCTTTCAGCCTTTATTCTTGTTTTTGTTCAGGCCCCCTGTCCTTTACTGTGGTGTCCCCAACTTTGCAGTATTTTTAAAATTCATTTTCCAGGAAGTAAACCTCCCTTTACCTACAGAGGTGAGAGGCAGTCATCTGGCTATGTGACGTGGGGAGAGATTTGTGAACTTCAAAGATCTAATTATAATTACCCTGTTGTATAGAAGCTTCCAAACAGTATCTGTCTTTATCCCCACGCTTGACCCCTTAGTACCTCCAGAGCACATTGCCTTGCTTCCTGTTAGTATTCTCCAACTCTGAAGGCATTTACTTTGGCTTCCTCTATTCTAAGTCAGTTACCCTTCTTCCACCTACTTTCAATCTTCCAAGAAGTGTTGACCCCTTTCTTTTGCTATTTCCTCTCCCACCCGCTAGTCCTTGGGGTTTATGCCTGTTTTGAGTCCTCTGCTATCAACGCAGGGGGAAGGCGCAAACCTAAATCTAGGTGTTAAATCCTCTGGTCCAGAATCTGGGAAAACATTCTCACTCTCCACTTGCCAGACTCTAAATGTATCAATTGGTTCATTTTATGACTGTAAAAGATTCAGAATTCCAAGAATCCAAACATTAGCCAGAAGAATTTTCCCACAAAGTCCTTTTTATTTATTTCACTAGAAATTACTCTTTATTGATTAAATCACCAGGAATTTTCAGCACGAGATTGAACATCTTAATGACCACCAAGGTTTGGGCTCTGGGGCTTGTTCTGCCTCTCCCAGTCCTTAAAGGGGTTTAGAGAGAGAGACGTCATTAACAGAGACCAAATCAGATGGTTGCAGGTCTTCCTTTCCCAGTCATTGGACAAGCTGCTCAATTCTTGTCCAGAGCAGGAAAGAGCCAGTACTTCAGAAAAATCTAATAAAGAATTTGACAATGCATGTAAGATCTCTCTTAACAATTTAGATTTACCAACAGTATTGGTCCAAACTTATTTGCTTCTGATCTAAATCATTTTGCAATTTACCTTTTTTTGGTGTGTATGTAATTCTAATAAATAACCTCACTCCCTGTGCAGACAACCGAGTGCCAAGAAAAAAATCCCTCAAACCAGAATAGCCTCATCTTGCTCTTGGAAAGAAGTAACCTCTTGGAAAGAGGTTTTTCTGCTCCTTTTCCACATACGAGATGAACAAACCTCCCCCTGAAGTCCAAAATGTTACTTCTGGCCTTGGAATGTGCAGCTTGTGATGGGCTGATTCAAATCACCTCGAAAGGGCCGCTGGAACTACTATGCAGGGCAGACAGCCTTCTTTGGAAATTTCTTCTTAAAATAAAGTTCTGAGAATCGCTAATGATTGTGTACAGAGGCTCTAAGGTCCAAACAACTTCTGCTATTCCATCTCACGAACTAGGCTCAGAGGCACTGGAATTGTCAGGAGCAAGAGCAGCAGCAGTGGCCCCACGAGGTAGGACCTCAATAACTCGAGGCTTGTCAATGATCCGGGCTGTCCGGTTTCCCTTTTCCACAATACCGACGATCCACGCTTGGTGACCCTCTCCATACTTGGAAGATTTGATTTCAGAACAAAAGCGAGCTGCCTGTTCTCTTGGCAGACAAATCAGTAATCCCCCAGAAGTTTCCGCTGAGGTTCCTTGAAGGAGCCCAAAGCGCCCACTGGCCTTGCTGATGGCAGCCATCTTGGCAATAATTGGCAGATTATGAATGACAAAGGACACCTCGTTTCTTTGTTGTTTTGCAAGGTTCTGAGAGTGTCCTAGGATGCCAAAGCCTGTGATATCTGTGGCTGCGTGGGCATTAAACGTGTGCATTAATCCAGCAGCAGTTCTGTTTAGGGTAGCCATGTTGAACATGGCTTCCTGATAAGCCAGCTCTACTTCTTCTCTGGAGACCACCATATTTATTTTATTCCATCTCTCGGGATTATCCAGCCACTGGTGGGCATTGACAGCAACTTGGGTTCCTAAGGGTTTGGTTAACACGAGCACATCCCCAACAACTGCACTGTCGGGCATGATGAATTCATTCGGCTGACATACCACAGTGGCAACCCCGCCGACGATAATCCAAGGGTTCACCACCGTTTGTCCACCAGTCACTGCAGTCCCTCCTTCCTCAGCGGCATCACGAAACCCTTTGATCATGAGTGGTGTTATCTTTTCTCGCTCCTCCTCAGTCATACTCTGGCTGACGCTGAGTAACATCAACATGTTGTCACATTCAGTAATGCCCATGGCGTAGAGGTCACTCAGCACGTTGGCACACGCTATGCGCCCCATCATGTAGGGATCTTCCACCAAGGGGTAAAAGAAGTCCGTGGTCTGCACCAGTGACAGGCCCCCGTGCCTCAGGGGTATGACGCAGGAGTCCATCCCAATGCCCAGGGCTGGAAAGGTGGGGTTGGGTTCGGCCCCGGCCGGCAGGCCGCCTTCCTGGGCCGCCTCTTCATGGCCTCCCACCAGGCCCAGGCCCAGCGGGGGCCGCACGTCTGGCCGCGTCAGTCCCGCCAGGAGTTTGAGCAGCGTCTCCTGGGGGACCTTGCAGCCTCAGCCCTTCATGCCGGAGAAGCCGGTCAGCCGCCAGCTCGGGCTGAGGCCCAGCGCCTGGGGCTCGAAGGGCCGGTAGCTCGAGAAGCCCCGGCCGAGAGACAAGCCCGCCGAGCCCGAGCCTTCCGCCGCCGCCACCACCTCGCCGCCGGCGACCGTCACCGCGGCTTCCGCCATCGCGCCTGCCGGGCAGGGAGGGAAAAGAGGAGAGGCGAGCTCCCTTCTATTTTCTACTCCAGTTACTACGGACTAACAGATAATACGGCGGAGATTCTCCCCGGCGCGACTCGCGCCCCGGACTCACTGCGCCCCGCGCGCTCCTGGCCTTCCTGAGGGAGGAGCCGCCGGCCTCCCCTACTTATAGTCCTAGTGACTGACAGCCGTGCCATCCAATGACGACTTCGCTACCGAGAGGCGGGCTTCCTTTCGTCTAAAAGATAAATTACAAATCAACCGGCAGCTTGCGAAATTGGTCCCGGCGAGGTTACGCGGGAGTGCCATGGTTCGCTCCCCTAGTTGTAATTTAAACGATCTCTAGGGAGCGGCTGGCGGAACTTTGCGCCCCTAGAGGCAATTTAGCAAGGGCAGCATTTTCGAAGACGAGGAGTATCGGTCACATGGCAGATCTCATGCAGGTCAGAATTGTCCTAGGGTCATTTGACAGCGCTCGTGACCAATCCAGGATAGGAAAATAGCCCAGGGAAAAATTCGGAAAGAATAATGAGAAATTAGATATTAAATTACTACCATTAAGCAAGCAAACCGTAGCATCAAAATAATGAAATGTTAAAATGGGCTTCAAAGAATTTTAAGGCTCAGGGGAGCCTAGCTGGCGGAAGAGCATGCGACCCTTGATCTCGGTATCGTGAGTTACAGCCCCACATTGGGGGCAGAGACTACATTTAAAGAATAAGATCATAAAGTCTTTTAAGACTCTGAAGTCCACCACTGTGTGAGTCACTTTCCCTCTCCCGGAATCAGTTGACTCATCTGGACAACAAAGTGGCTTATCTTGTTCTGTTCTAAAGTTTCTATATATCTTTAAGTTATTATGTATGAGTATCTGTGATGTATCCATTAAGAGCAATTTGCCAATATCTATTAAGAATATAACTGCACATAATACCTTTGACTCAGCAGTTCCAATTCTAGGACATCCTACAGATGTACTCAGAGCTGTGACTGGGAAATGATAGAGTTGTTTTATTTTGTTTTGTTTTTTTCCTGTGCTGTTTGTAATATCAACATACTGGAAACAACTTAAATGTTTATCAATTGTGATTAAGATAAATCGTGGTACATTTATATGATAGACTACCCAAGCAACTCTAAAACAGAATGAGAAAACACTGATGTAATTATATTGATAATAGTTACAAGCCTAAGAGGCACAGTTCTAAATGCTTTAGTATATTAACTTAGTTCTTACAAAAACCTTTGAGTTAGGATTCTTTCCACATTTTACAGATAAGGAATAGACTGCACAGAGAGATTTAATGACCTACTCAAGGTCATAGCCAGTTTAGAATGGAGCTGGATATGAATCCAAGCAATCTGTTCCAAAGACCACCAGGTTATATTGCCTATGATGTTTGTTAAGAGAAACAAGCAAACTTCAGAGCAATATTTATAGAATACTATTATTTGTTGTAAAAGGGGGGGGAAATATATTCAATGGCATATTTCTGGGAGGAGAATCACCAGAAACCGGTGAATCAATTGCCTCTGGGGAGAGAATGAGGTGGTTGGGGATGGGAGATTCTTCATTGTATTGTCTTTTTGTTCCTTTAACATTTGGAACTTAAAATTTTTTTTTAAATATTTGAGTGTATTACATACTTAAAAAAAAAAAAGAACAACCTGCCTATGGGACTATAAATTGGTGCAACCATTTTGTAAAAGAGTTTGGCCTTAACTGATTAAATCAAACATGCACAAATTCATGCATTTCACCCATAGGTGGAACTCCCCAGGAATTCTACCCATAAAACATGCCCTAGAGAAACTCTTGCAAAGGTGCCTCAGGAGACACGTGCAAGAATGTAGCAGCTCTGGAGATTGATTACACAACAACGTGAAGGTACTTAACACTACTGAACTATACACTTAAAAAAGGTAAGACGGTAAATTTTATGTTATGTGTATTTTACTACAATTAAAAGTATAAAAACATAGGAGATACTTATAGCTCTTATAGTAAGTCATTACATTTGGCTTTATTATTAAGGCATGGAGTAAATTGGAAGAAACTCGAACGTTAAAATTAGACTGAGTTGCAGTCTTGGCTCTCCTAATGACCTTGGGCAAATTGTCGAACCTCTAGGAACCCGTTTCACTACCTATAAAATAGTCCTTTCACCTGAAGATAATGATAGACACCAGACGGAGTGTTTATGAGAATTAAATTTTAAAAATGTGTGTGAAGCTCCTAACACAGTTCCTGGCCGATGATAAGCTGTTCATTTTAACTACTGTTAATGTGGATGTAGGGGCTGGAATTTAAATTCACAAAAGTTGTAACATCTTGGAAATTTTTTTTATAAAAACAAGTCCATTTGTCTTCCTAAAGAAAAAGAAGACTGTAATGCCAGGACACTGGAAACAACCTGTGTGTCTGTTAACACGGAATGCATAAACGAATCACGGTATAACTACACAATGGAATATTGTTTATCTGTGAAAATGAATGATAGGTCTAGGCATCATCAATAAGAGTAATCTCAAAAACAAAATGTTGGGAACAAGAAGCCGGTTGCAGAAGAATCCATAAACCAAGATGCCATTTATATAGAATTCACCAGGCAAATCAATATAATATACTGATAAGAGATGCAAAATGACAAAAAAATGTTTTTAAAAATAAGAGAGTGGATGATTAACAAAATTTGGCATAGGGATTACTTCTGGGGAAGGGGGCCTAGGGGACCCGGACTACGTTAAGTTCTGTTCCTCGGGCGGGGTTATAGTTACATGATGTTCTTTAAACCACGCACATCTATTTTCCCACGCTCGTTTTGTAAGCTGTATGTTAACATGAAAAAAAAAAGAAAATGTGCTATATTTTAGAATTAAAAATACTGAAGGTAACTGAGGGTTGCTGGAGTGGAGGGGGGTGGGAGGGATGGGGTGGCTGGGTGATAGACATTGGGGAGGGTATGTGCTACGGTGAGCGCTGTGAATTGTGTAAGACTGATGAATCACAGACCTGTACCCCTGAAACAAATAATACATTATATGTTAATAAAAAAATAAAAATACTAAAGGAAACATGAAATAATGAAAAAGCAAGAGATGTGGAAGCAAAAGACCTCTGGATATTGTCTGACCTTTGGATTTGCTGTCAGTGAGCTGTCTGCCCTTGAAGAAGTGATATAACCTCTGTACACCTTAGGTTCCACTTCTGTAAAGTGAGGGTCATCATCTCTGCTTAGGATCTGGTATAGGGGTCCTATGAAAATCTCAACTATGAAAGTTTCCTTGCAAAATGTTCAGTGTATTGTACCTGTGAAGGATCTTCCTATCACTAAGGGAAAAATGAAAACACTCTACTACATCTGTAGTCACCTGGGTTAAAAAGTGACTAGATCAGGTGCCCCTGTTTATATGCTCTCTTTGTTCTTTGGACTTTCTCCTCTCGGCATTTAGGACAGTTTGTAATTTTTTTTTTTTTAAGATTTTATTTATTTATTCATTTGACAGAGACAGAGCAAGAGAGCACAAGCAGGGGGAGCGGCAGAAGGAGAGGGAGAAGCAGGCTTCCCGCTGAGCAGGGAGCCCAATTCCGGGCTCAATCCCAGGACCCTGAGATCATGACCCCAGCCGAAGGCAGACCCAACTGAGCCACCCTTTTTTTTTTTTTTAAAGACTTTATTTATTGGGCCCCTGGGTGGCTCCCCCTGCTTGTGCTCTCATTCTCTGGCAAATAAATAAATAAAATCTTTAAAAATATAAAGATTTTAGGGCACCTGGGTGGCTCAGTCGTTAAGTGTCTGCCTTCGGCTCAGGTCATGATCCCAGGGTCCTGGGATCGAGCCCCACATCGGGCTCCCTGTTCGGCGGGAAGCCTGCTTCTCCCTCTCCCACTCCCCCTGCTTGTGTTCCCTCTCTCGCTGTGTCTCTCTCTGTCAAATAAATAAATAAAATCTTTTAAAAAAATAAAAAAATAAAGATTTTATTTATTTGAGAGAGAGAGCGAGAGAGAGCACAAGTAGAGGGGAGGGGCAGAGGGAGAGGGAGAAGCAGACTCCCCACTAAGCAGGGAGCCCAATGCTAGGCTGGATCCCAAGACCCTGAGATCATGACCTAAGGCAGCCACTTAACCGGCTAGCCGCCCAGGCGCCCCTATAATTCTTTATTCATGTGATTACTCCACGACTGTCTGCCCCACTAGTCTGTAAGCTGCAAGGGCAGGGGCTGTCCTGTTGTGTCCTCCCTGGCTTCCTTGGCACTTTACATGGCAATGACATTTGATGAACGAATACTTCATTTTATGCAACACAATTTGCTGAGCTCATATGATGAGCCAGGCCTGGTGCTGAGCATTTTGCACTTAATTCATCTCCTCATTAATGCTCATAGCAGCCCCAGGGGATTGGCATTATTAGCTTCATTTTAGAGATGAGGAAACTGAGGTCCCTAACAGGTCAGGAGTCCTGCCCAGGGTCACCTAGTGAGAATACAAACCTAGGTCTGTTGACCTGAAGGCTGGTGCTCTATCCCTCATCCTGGGCATTCCCCCCCTTGAGAATACTAACAACCCCCATCATGCACCTTGAGGAACCAGGACTCTTTGGAAGGAAGGTTTCTTTTCTTTTCTTTTTAAGATTTTATTTATTTGTCAGAGAGCAAGCGAGCACAAGCTGGGGGAGCAGCAGACAGAGGGAGAAACAGGCTCCCCATAGAGAAGGAGCCCTATGTGGGGCTCGATCCCAGGACCCTGGGATCATGACCTGAGCCGAAGGCAGACGCTTAACAACTGAGCCACCCAGGCACCCCTGTTTAGTACACTTTTAAAAAATATTTTATTTTATTTTTATTTTTTAATGTTTTGTTTTTTTTTTTAAAGATTTTATTTATTTATTTGAGAGAGAGAGAGAATGAGAGAGAGCGAGTACATGAGAGGGGGGAGGGTCAGAGAGAGAAGCAGACTCCCTGCTGAGCAGGGAGCCCAATGCGGGACTCGATCCAGGGACTCCAGGATCATGACCTGAGCCGAAGGCAGTCGCTTAACCAACTGAGCCACCCAGGCGCCCTATTTTTTAATGTTTTTAAATATTTTATTTTATTTTATTTTTTTAAAGATTTTTTATTTATTTATTTGAGAGAGAGAGAATGAGAGAGAGCAAGCACATGAGAGGGGGGAGGGTCAGAGGGAGAAGCAGACTCCCTGCCGAGCAGGGAGCCTGATGCGGGACTCGATCCAGGGACTCCAGGATCACGACCTGAGCCGAAGGCAGTCGCTTAACCAACTGAGCCACCCAGGTGCCCCTAAATATTTTATTTTTAAGTAATCTCTACACCCAAGGTGGGGTTTGAACTTACAATCCTGAAATCAAGAGTCTCACACTCTGTTGACTGAGCCAGAAAACTTATTACAAAATCATTATGTTGTCATTGGAGAAAAATCACAAAATTCAGCTTAGTAAAAAAGAAGAAAGTTAAAATAACTCGAAATCCCTTCTCCCAGAGAGAAGTACTTGTAACAGCCTAGCAGAGGGAATTTTAGACATTTTCCTTTAATGTGTTAAGGAGAGCCACTACCTCACACTGAACTCCAGGGGGCGCCCTGTCACTCCCTCCAGGCAAAGTGGAGCTCTGTGCTCTGTGTATTTGCATATACTTTTTAACTTTTTAAAACAAAAATGGGATCATTCCAAGTATTTCTAGTAAGAAATAACATAATGGATGAAAATAATCTGGCATGTAATAGATGTTCAACACTCCTGCTGGGTTCATTCATAAATATTTATTGAAAACTTTTTTTTTTTTAAGATTTATTTATTTATTTGAGAGAGAGTGCAAGCAGGGAGGGGCAGAGGAGGAGGGAGAAAGAATCCGAAGCCGACTCTGCTCTGAATGCGGAGCCTGACATGGGGATTGATCCCAGGACCCTGAGATCATGACCTGAGCCGAAACCACGAGTTGGACGCTTAACCAACTGAGCCACCCAGGTGCCCCCTATTTATTGAAAACTTTTGTGTACTAGATACTGAAGTTATAACAATGAATGCCAGGCAAAAATCCCTGTCCTCATGGAGCTGACATACTAATGGAAAGAGATAGCAATAGATAAGATCAATCATTTGTTAGTTAGAGATAGATATTGAGGAGGGAAAAATGAAGTCTGAAGAGAGGGAGGGTAGGAAGTCTGGTATGTGAATGTGTCTTGTGTGATTGTAGCCAGGGAAGGCCTCACTGAGAAGGTGACTTTGAAGTAAAGGCCTGAATAAAGAGAAGAATAGCATGCAGATATCTGGGAAAGAGTGTTTCGGGCAGAGAATGGCAAGTGCAAAGGGCCTGAGGCAGGAGTGTACCTGGGGCATTCTAGGAGCAACAAGGCAGTAAGGATGACTGGTGCACACTGAGTGGAGAGAGCTGTAGGAAATGAGGTCAGACAGGTGTGTCACAAGGTTGGTGAGGATGGCACAGGACATAGGGCCTTACAGGTCATTGTAGGACTGAGATAATCTGACTTTGCTCTAGCTTTTACTCTGCATTCAAACCCCAGAGGTCAAAATGTTCCCCATTGTTCTGAGCCCCCACCACCCTGGCCCAACATCCAGGTCAGTGTCCCCATCGCCAGCCCCTGAACCTAAGCCTGACCCAGGCCAGGACAGCCTCAGCCCCCAATCCCACCTCCCCTGGGTTTGCCCCGTGGGGCTGCCAGCAATAGGCTCTCCCTTGGGAAACTCGAGAACTGACACCTATGTTCACAGCCCCTCACACTGTTAACCATCTTTCATCACCTTATGGGGCAGGAAGTTTCATCTTTACTTCTGGGGTAAATGTGAGACGCCATACTGAGTTACCTCTTGCCATAAGAACGAGAGAGACACAGGACAGAAAGAGACTCAGAGTGATGGCAGAACTCAGAGAATGGAAGTTTTGGAGATGGAGATAAAGAGCGAGAAGGTGATTGGGAAGGTGCAGAGAGAGGGACTCATGGGATAACCTGGCAGAACAGCATTCCTGGCAGAACAGCACTCCTGGCAAAGGCCCCAAGACGAGCAAGCCTCATGTGTTGGATGGAGGCCAGTGTGGCTGGTGACAAGTGGGCGAGGGAGAGAGCAGGAGGAGGTGACACAGGAGAGACAATGAAAGGCCAGATGTGCAGGGCCCCTGGACTATGGGATGGCCTTTGGCTTTGGCTCTGGGTAAGATGGGAGCCACGGGACGGTTTAGACCAGAAGGGTGACATGGTCACTGTGGCTGAGGTGAGGGTAGACAGGGTTGACAAGTGGATACAGAGAGACAGTGAGGAGCCTCCTGCAAAAACCCAGGGGAGAGACAATGGTGACTTGGTTACATCAGAGATAATGACAGGTGGTCATATTCTGGATATTTTTTGAAGGCAGAACCAACAGATTTCCTGATAATTAGATGCAAGATCTGATGGGTTAGGGCGCCTGGGTGGCTCAGTTGGTTAAGCATCTGCCTTCAGCTCAGGTCATGATCCCAGAGTCCCGGGATCCAGGCCCCCATCACGCTCCCTGCTCAGCGGGGAGCCTGCTTCTCCCTCTCCTCTGCCTCCCCTGCTTGTGCGTGCTCTCTCTCTCTCTAGCATGTGCTCTCTTTCTCTCAAATAAATAAGTAATCTTTTAAAAAAATGATCTGATGGGCCATGTGAAGAAATTCTGGACTTTCTGTCCTAAGAGAAAGAGGAAGTCACAGGATTGGTTTTAAGCAGGGAGGTGACATGGTTGTATTTGTAATTTTGAAAGATCACTCTGGCTGCTAGATCAAGAACAGACTGGAGAGGAATGATGCAGCAGAGGATGGTGGTGACTTGGATTAAGGTGGAGTACGGTATGGGATGGACAGAACACAGCATAGTTCTCTCTGCCTCAGGGCCTTTGCACAGGCCACTCTTAATTACCCAACAACCCTTCATGCCCAACAAACACTGTTATCTTCAAGACTTCAGGAGGTCCCTCCCCTGTGATCCCATAACCCTGAAATTTCCTTGTTTTAGCAATTATCATGCTAGATTTCCTCTAACATCTGTAAGCTCCTGACAGCTGGGACCACGCCTCACTGGATTCCAGGAGCTCAAGGCCCAGCATGGGCTCTGGTGCAGAGAAGGCCTTAGAGAGCATTTGTTGAATGAATAAATGGAAAGAATGTGAATGAGGTGGGAGATTGACACCCTGATATTTGGAGCTCACCAAAGCACTGCAAATCCTTTATTATTATTGTTTTCTGATTATAAAAGTAATGTGTGCTCTCTATAAAAAAAGCCAAATACTACATATATAATGAAAGAGCTCTAAAACCTCATCCTCTATACTCTAGAAATAATCAAGACATCTCTAGAATCTAGAAATAACTATGTAGAGTCCAGTAAATACCCTTCCCCCAATTTTTTAAAGTTTATTTATTCAAATAGTCTCTACACCCAACTTGGGGCTTGAACTCACAACCCAGAGATTAAGAGTCAGGTGCTCTTCCAACTGAGCCAGCCAGACAGCCCTCTTCCCCCACCAAATTTTTTTTAATGTATACACCAAAAAATGAAGTGTTTAAGATATAACACACACTAGGGGCGCCTGGGTGGCTCAGTCGGTTAAGTGTCTGTCTTTGGCTCTCTGCTCAGTGGGGAGTCTGCTTCTCCCTCTCCTCCTGTGCTCTCTCTCTCAAATAAATAAATAAAATCTTAATAAAAAAATATGTAACACACACTAGTAATTTGCTTTTCTTCTCCTTACATTATCATGACAATCTTTCTATGCTAGTACATGTAAATCTACCCTATTTTGTTAAAGGCTGAATAGTATTTCATAAAATGCACTTATTTAACTGGTATAACCAACTTCCTATTATTGTTAGATACTCAATTTATTTTTTCCTTTTTTTAAAAAAAGATTTTTATTTATTTATTTGAAAGACAGAGACAGCGAGAGAGGGAACACAAGCAGGGGGAGTGGGAGAGGGAGAAGCAGGCTTCCCACGGAGCAGGGAGCCCGATGCGGGGCTCGATCCCAGGACCCTGGGATCATGACCTGAGCTGAAGGCAGACGCTAAACGACTGAGCCACCCAGGCACCCCTATTTTTTCCTTTTTTAATTAAAGTATTTCCTTGAATATCCTCGTTGCATTTATTTCAAGGCACCAGATTTTAGGAGGATCGTTGAAACGGGCGTTCTTCCTGGGGTGGTCAGAGGACTTGAGACTTTGTCTTATAGGGAACATTAGATATAATTGAGGATGTTCAGCCTGGAAGAGAGACCCATAAGCCTTGTCCACATTTCTGAAGGGGCTTCCAGAAGAGAAAGAGAACAGATTTGTTCTGGGCATTTCAGCCGGGCAGAACCAGGTCTAAAGCATGGAAGTCACAAAGAAGCAAGCTCGCATGTAATACAAGAAAGCATTTTCCTACAAGCAGAGCTGCAGGAGATGCAGTGGATCTCCTTGGGAAGTCAGGAGCATCCAGTCTCAGGAGGTGTGGAAGGAGAACCTGGTTGAAAATTTAATAGGAAGTAATATATAAGGGGTTTTTGTGCAGTAGGCCAAAGTTTAATTAGGTGATATTTGAGAGTCCTTTCAAATCTGAAATTTTGTTACTACGCTTTTTTTAAAAAGATATTTATTTATTTATTTACTTGAAAGAGAGAAAGAGAGGAGGGAGGGGCAGAGGGAGGGGGAGAGAGAGATTCCCAAGCAGACTCCCTGCTGAGCATGGAGCCTGACATGGGGCTCAATCTCACCACCCCAAGATCATGACCCCAAGATCATGGCTTCAAGATCATGACCCGAGCTGAAACCAAGAGTCGGACACTTAAGCGACTGAGCCATCCAGGTGCCCTGTTACGACACTTCTAATCGAAGGTATCATAAAGGATGGCACAAAGAAGTTGGCACGATGCCTCAGGGCTGGGAAGGTTTTGACAAATGGCAATGGGGATGCACGTTCCAGGCAAAGGGGATAGGCTGATGAGAGATTGAGGGGGCAAAGTAGGGCATGAAGCTAAAGAAAATTATGGAGTAAGATTGAGCGTTAGCCCAGGTAACTAAGAACTTCAGAGGTTGAGGGTGAGGTGGCCAGATGCTGGTTTTTGTATAGGACCCTGTTTCCTTGGCAGTAGCTGATTACTGTAGGGTGAACATTTCACCCCAGCTCGGCCAGATTCTCTTTCCTAAGAGTGTGGAAATTCAGAGTATATGGAAAGTTGGGCTGAGGTTGGCATTGAAGGGCAACCTTCTTCAACCTTTGTTGAAGAGGTGGAGAAGGGTGCCCTCTTCCATCCACCTGGAAGACCTGATCGTATTTGGGTTCTTCTAAGGGCTTTGTGATATCCTTTAGATAAATGTATTCGTTTGCTTTCTGTCAGCTCAAATGGGTTCCTGTGACTTGCCACGACATGACATTTGGCCAAGACCCTCTAAATTAAGAGGGAGTCATCCAAGGCTTTGAAGGGAGTCATCCACAGCTCCTGATGGAGCTTCAGGAACATTCAGCTGGAGGAGCAGTGGCAGAAAGGATTGAGAAGAGTCTGATAGGTGGTGAGACCAGGGAGGAGGCCTTCCTTATCACTTAGATAATCAACAGGGCTGCTGCTTCCCCCAAACACTTCACCTCATTATACAGTGCAAACACGTCATGCAATGACAAGTCTTCTAGGTTCTGTTTGACTTGTTTTCTAGATGGACTCAGGCTACCTCGTCAGAAGACGGGAGAGGTTTCCTTTTCCCCAGGGAAGGAGAGTTATGGCAGGGAGTTCACTTACCTTGATGCAACAAATAAGATAGGCTGGGGTTACCAATATCCTCATTGTAAGCCAAATGTGAGTTTTGGTCATTTTGGAAGTCCAAGAACAACTGGGCGTGTCTGGAGAACTAATGGGGTGACCCAATAGAAGACTAGTCAAGAGGGAGCATCAGAGCCCTAAGGGGGGGAGGCTCAGACTAGAATGAGCTTGACCCCAATTTAATTGTCAAATTGTGAAATTTTAATTGTCAGAGGGGAATAGCGGTCCTTCCTGTACATATAGCTATTCTGCAGGTCGCTCTGGCTCAGCTCCCTGAACATAAATCAGTGAGAAAGAGTGAGAGAGAGATTGGGAGATAGACACAGATTGAGACAGAGAGAGAGAAAGTCATAAGTAAAACTTGAAAGAGCTTCTTTACTAGCCTGTACACACTGGAGCCCAAGCAGGTGGAGCTTAGGGTAACTCAAAGCAGAGAGAGAGGCTCTTCCTGACTCCACCACAGCTTTGGTGTTTTAAGGGCTTGGGGCAAATAGCCAAGAATTGTTTTATCTATGGTTTTGGTTATAGAATCACAGCCAAGATGTGAAGCCCGGAGCAGCTCCCGTACAAGGGAGTGGAGTACAAGTGAAATACCTCTGAAGACTTTCTGAAATAGCAGAGACTTTGCAGGAAGCTGGAGATCTTGTCCTAGCAGGTGGGGGTAATAAGGCAACAACATGGGAGTATTAACATTCATATGATCCTATTTGAACTCACAGACTGGTGAGTCCTGCAGAAGCCTGAGCTGTGTGGGGAGGAGGGAACCAAGGCCCAGAGAGGTGAAGGCAGGTTTTGGCACAGCATAGCAAGTCAATGCTGCTTGGAACTGGTTCCCAGGCTTCTGGCCCGGAATGATAGGCTCTTTTGGACACAATCAACCATATGCCGAGAGGCTGGACGCGGAGCCTCCAGAGTGAGGTCACTCAGTGATAACAGGACCCCGTGGATTGCATGTGAATACTCAAGAGTGCCAGCTGTAGAAAATCCCTACCTGTGGTGCATTCAGCTCAGCCCTCCCTCAGAAAATCCCAGGGAGAGTTTCTAGGACTTTAGAATGCCCTGGTGCACCTAGCCATGAGATCATAAGGGCCTTGGAATAGGGTGGTGGCCTCTGTGCCGCACCCACTCTGGGCCCCTCTGGGCCTCAATGACCTCCCCTCCCCTGAGGCCCAGCCTCCTTCCCCGGGGAGTTTCTCCCTCTAACCTGCTGGCAGGTGGAAAGAAGGGGAAAGAGCACTGTGGTGAGCCAGATATTTCTGTTAGAACCATCCTGACCAAAGTGGCCTATGTTACTCTACCCAGGAGGAAGTGGTGGGTGGGGAGCCCGGGCGAGGAGGTAGCAGCTGATGGCAACCAGCAGCATTTGCACCAGCAAATCTTCAGTGTGAATCTGAGAAGAGAACTTTGCCCTGGTTTGTCCTGGGTTTGTAGGCACTCAGGCCTGGTGGATTGGGGGTGGGGGGCAGGGGAGGCCCCAGCTTGCTTTTCCTGCTGCCATCTACATCAGCCAGGAGCCCATTGGTCCCCGAACATGCCCAGAGGCTCCCTGCTGCCACACCTTTGCTTATTCAACATTTTATTCGTTTAAGCACCACAAGAGAAAGGGTTCAGCATGGCCATACTGTGGACTGGAACTAGGGAGGCCATCAGGAATGGAGGCAGCCCTCCAAGCTGTCACCACTCCTCATTCATAGACCTCACGATTATCTCTTCTGACATCCATGTCTCTGTATGTCTGCAACATTCTCCCCTCACTTGTGAATTGGCTGGTCCCCTCTACGTCCTCCAGTTTCTGTTCTAAAGGGAGCCCTGCATCAGGCTCCCTGCTCAGCGGGAAGCCTGCTTCTCCCTCTCCCACTCCCCCTGCTTCTCCCTCTCCCACTCCCCCTGCTTGTGTTCCCTCTCTCGTTGTGTCTCTCTTTGTCAAATAAATAACATATTAAAAATAAATAAATAAAGGGAGCCAACTGATTACTAACCTGCCACCAGCTTATTACTTAATTTTATATATTAAATTAAATATATAATTTAATTTGGGCCTCCACTTTCAACTCCCCCAACCTCTCTTTCTTGCTCCTAAGCATCTAGACCCTGGAAAGCAAAAACCTCTTCATTATCCTCAGCAGCAAGAGGAGCCCCAAGCATTCATTCATCAGTAAATATTTGCTGACTACATATTTACCTACTATGCTCCAGGCACCATTTTAGGTACTGGGGATACAGCAGTGAATAGCAACAACAAATAATCATGAGTTTAGTTTGCAATAGGGAAGATGGACAATAAGCCAGATGGATAAGTAAATTAGATAGTATAAGCAGAAGTCTACAAGTGCTAAGGAGCAAAGTTCAAAGGAGATGATGCAGGAATGAGCCATGAGGCTTTCTTGGGAAAGAGAAGCAAGAGAACAGCAAGTGCAAAGGCCCTGAGGCAGAGGTGTGATGGAATGAGTGAAGAGCCAGGACAGCAGTGTAGTTGAAAAGGGGTGAGCAAAAGGGGGACTGGGTTTCAGAGAGATAGTGAGACAATGAGAACTGTGGCTTGCATTTTGAGTGAAATGGAGAACCACTGGAGGGCTTTGAGCAAGAAAGTAACATGATCTGATCCCTCTGGCTGCTGTGTGGAGAACAGACTATAGCAGGGCCAGGGTTGGAAGCAGGGGGACCAGTTAGGGGACTGCCACAAAGTCCAGGAACGAGGTGATGGTGGCTCGGACCAGGGAATGAGCAGTGATGAAGATGAGAAATGGCTGGACACAAAGTCTTGTTTACTCTCTCCAGTGGAGCAAGAGAAAATTCTCTCATCATTTTCAGATGAACCCCTAGAAAAATAAGACATAATTGAAATCATTTTACCTTACAAAAGACACAGCAGACCTGAGCCATCCAAGCCGCTGAGTGCATCTTAGATGCACAGATTCTGGGTACCCCAGAACTTCCCAGTCGAGGGTCTCATTTGTCACTCCCCTGTGAGATGATATGTTGGAGTCCATTTCCATGGAACAATGGAAAATTGGTAAGTGGAACAACCAAGCCATCCTGAAGAGAGCTGACATCTGTTGAGTTGAGTCTATTCGAGGCGCCCTTCGCCCTCGGCATTGATCTTGGGTACGGCCAGCACCATCAGTTTCTTTTCCCTTTTTCCTTT
This sequence comes from Phoca vitulina, assembly GCF_004348235.1. Lineage (NCBI taxonomy): Eukaryota > Metazoa > Chordata > Mammalia > Carnivora > Phocidae > Phoca > Phoca vitulina. The sequence continues at coordinate 10,251,906 of NW_022589748.1, read as the reverse complement.
TTTTTTAAAGATTTTATTTTATTGTTTTTAAAAGATTTTATTTATTTATTTGACAGAGAGAGACACAGTGAGAGAGGGAACACAAGCAGGGGGAGTGGGAGAGGGAGAAGCAGGCTCCCCACCGAGCAGGGAGCCCGATGCGGGGCTTGATCCCAGGACCCTGGGATCATACCCGAGCCGAAGGCAGACGCTTAACCAACTGAGCCACCCAGGCGCCCCTTTAAGATTTTATTTTTAAGTAATCTCTACACCCAACGTGGGGCTCAAACTCACAACCCCGAGGTCAAAAGTCGCACACACTCCACCGACTGAGCCAGCCGGGCGCCCCGCATGATCAGTTTTGTACGGTTCATTTGATGCACGCAAGATAACATTAAGCAGAAAGCACCTACTGAAGCTAATTTCCTTGGGAGGGGGTGACAGTATGGCGGATGCTCCGAGTTTCATAGACTCCTCTCTAGATACTTTGCCTATTTAAACCCTGATGAGTCATTGTCTAGCTAAGTTAGAGCACAGAGTATGGAGAGACGACGAGGCCCTTGAAAGCCATGCCAACAAACTTGGACGTGATCTTGTGTCTGCAAAAGGGGGAATCACCTGAGGTTTTAAAGCCTAAGAGAGACATGCTCAGGTTTCTTGAGGTTAATTCGGAATTCCCCAGGAGGTAGAACCTTCTCTAGAGGCAGGGGAGTGAAGGAAGAAAGAGCTGTAGCGGTTGTAAATTGGTCACATGGGAACTGATGGGGATTTGAACAAATGGAATGGAATTGAGAGACCCGATTGGGCCCTCAGAGAACTGACAATCTGAGAGATGATGAAGGCCCATGACTAACGAAGTGTGTGTCTGTGTGTGTGTGTGTAAGGAAAATCCTGCCTCAGGATTTCCTCACGTGGCCCAGCCTGAGATCTCTGCAACCCAGTTCTTCAAGGGAGTCACCTGCTCTCTCCATCATGGAGCCCCTGACACTCTAGAATCCTTGGGGCTTACTTGTACTTTTGTAGCTTCCTCAGCCTTAGTCCTCAAACAGAAGGGGAAAAAATATTCTTTTGTTCTTTTAAACTGAAAACCAGCATCTGATAAATGTGTAAATGAGTTGCTTGCCTACTGAAGCATACAGCTAAACTATGATCCAAGCAGTGGGAACGTTGAGATCATTTCCTGAATTCCTTCTGCCCCAGATGTTAAGACTGATACACTTGAAGTTTCTATAAACTTAAGCCCTCATTTAAGAATTTAAATTTTGAAGACGGTCTAAAGGAAAACCTTCACTCTAGAAAGGGCCAATTTGACTATTAATTCTGGGTTAGATGTTCTGTGGTGAGCCAACAGGTCCAACCTGTATGGTTAATTACTAGAACTAACAAATTTTTTTCTGTCATGAAGAATGTAGGGCTCTAAATTGTTACCAATGGTTATTTTTGAGATTTAGGAGTGTGTGTGTGGGTGGGGGGGAGTGGATATTAAAAGAGAGTGTTTGTCCTTTTACTTTACACGCTCCGGTAGTGTTTGAATTTTTAAACATGTATTCTTTTTTGTAATTTCAGAACAACTAAAAGAATTTGATTAGATGTAAATTGTAACGGCTGTACAGAGGATCAAAGGAAGCCAGTCTGAATTATCTGATTTTAACTGAATTTGAAAAAGACGATCTGATATTATCTAAGTACCAGGAGGCAACTCGTCACGTTGTAGCTGCCTAGCAGCAGATTATAATGCGTCTGCAAAAGCATCCGACAGGCCATGACCCTGGAAGTGGCCTTGCAAGCTGAGCAGGATTTCCTTACAACACAGGGAGAATCTGAAGGGCCTTCCCACTTTCCCATAAACAAATACAAGTTCCTCTATTCTGTTGTGTTTTTATTTTTATTTTCTAAAATTATGTAGGTTATACATCCTCACTGTAAAAACAAAATCCAGACAATACAGACACATGAAAACCTTATTCTTTCAGAAGTAACCACTGTTTGGAGTTTGGTTGTGTGTCCTTTCAGATTTTACACACGCACAATTTCAACTCCTAGTTTTCTTTTTTTTCGTTTTTTAAGTAGGTTCCACACCCAGTGCGGAGCCCGGCATGGGGCTTGAACTCACAACCTGGAGATCAAGACCTGAGCCGAGACCAAGGGTCGGATGCCTAAGGGACTGAGCCACCCAGGCACCCCTTCCTTTTTTATTTTTTTAAGATAGAATTCATATACCATAAACTTCGCCATTTTAAAGATTTTATTTATTTATTTATTTATTTATTTATTTAAATTTATTTGAGAGAGAGCGAAAGCAAGAGAGATCACAGAGGGAGAGGGAGAAGCAGACTTGCCACTGAGCGGAGAGCCCAATGCGGGGCTCGATTCCAGGACCCTGGGATCATGACCCAAGCCAAAGGCATCCACTCAACTGACTGAGCCACCCAGACGCCCCAAACTTTGCCATTTTAAATAAGTGTACAATTCAGTGGTTTTCAAAGATTTTTTAAAAATTTAAGTAATCTCTGTACCCCACGTGGGGCTCAAAATCCCAACCCCGAGATCAAGAGTCACATGCTCTTCCGACTGCACCAGTCAGGCACCCCCTATTCAGTGGTTTTTAATATATTCATAAAGCTGCACAATCATCACCCCAAAAAGAAACCCTATACTCATTAGCAGTCACTCCTCATTCCCCACTCCCCCCACCCATCCTGGCAACCATTAATCTATTTTCTGTCTCTGAAGATCTACCTATTCTGGACATTTCACTTAAATGGAATCACACAATATGTGTCCTTTAGTACCTGGCTTCTTTCACTTAGCATGTTTTCAAGGTTCTTCCACGTTGTGGCATGGATCTGTGCTTCATTCCTTTTTACGGTTGAATAATATTCCATCCTGTGGATAGACCACATTTTGTTGATCTATTCATCAGTTGATAGACATTTACATTTTTTCCAGTTTGGGGCTAATATGAATAATGCTGCTATGAGTATCCACGTATACATTTTTGTATGAACGTACATTCTCAGTTCTTTTAGAATTGCTAGGTCGTATGGTAACTATGTTTAACTTTCCTTTGAGAAACTGTCAAGCTGTTTCTCACAGCAGCAGCACCATTTTACTGGCAACGTACAAGGGCTCCAATTTCTCCACACCCTCATCAATACATGTTATTTTCTTTCTTTCTTATTCTAGCCATCCCCATGAGCGTGAAGTGGTACCTTATTTTGGTTTTTGATTTGCATTTCCCTAAGGACTAATGATACTGAGCATCTTTTCTATGTGAGTGGCTGTTTACATGTCATCCTCAGGGGCGCCTGGACGGCTCAGTCAGTTAAACATCTGACTCTTGGTTTTGGCTCGGGTCATGACCTTGATGTCCTGAGATCAAGCCCTGTGTTGAGCCTCATGTCAGGCTCTGCACGCAGCGGAGAGTCTACTTGCCCCTCAGCCCCTCCCCCAACTTGCGCGCGTGCGCATGCACTCTCTCTAAAATAAATAAAATCGTGCATATCATCTTTGGAGAAATGTTTATTTAAATTCTTTGCCCATTTGAAAAGCTGGGTCAATTTGTCTTTTTACTGTTGAGTTACGAGAGTTCGTTGTATATTCTGGATGCAAGTCCCATAGCAGATATAAGATTTGCAAATATTTTCTCCCATTCTGTGGACATTTTTTTTCTGTCTTTGAATAAAAATAAGTTACTAAATATACTGTCTGTAATTTGTTCTTTTTCTTCATCAGTGTATTATGGGCCTCTTTCAATGTCAAGAGAAAACTATGTCATTCTTTTCCCTACGTTATTTTTTTCCTTCCTTCCTTCCTTTCTCTCTCTCTCTCTCTCTCTCTTTTTTTTTTTTTTTTTGGTGGCATTCCATTATGATTGCTCCACAGTTTGTTTGACCAGTCTTCTGCTGAGCTTCACAGAGTCTTCAGTTTGTGTGTTGGTGAAAGACAAGGAATCAGCAACTCTTGGACTGGAGAGACAATCATCTACCTACTGTGCTGTCTGTTCCTGGATGATGTGAAAATGCAAGCGGGCACAGGAAGTGTCTCTAACCTGCTTACACTTCCTCTCAACCAATGCGGTTTCACAACCCCTCTAGGCTCACCCCCACCCAGTGTCACCAGCCTGGCGCCTCTGTGAGAAAGTCCCACTGTAAGAGGCCCTGGGGCATTATCATTTCCTTCTTTCACCCTGTCTGGATTGTCAGCAAATCCCCAGGGCTCTCTGAGCCTGGAGTGTTGGATTAGGTCCCTCCAGCTGCTGGAAAGATGAACTCCTGCATCATCGTAATGAGGCTCCTGCTGTCTGGGCCTCTTCTCTTTGGTAGGCAAGGGAAAAGGGGACGGGAAGGGAAGGGACATGTGTCTGTGGCCAGGGAGACTGCAGGGCTTTGTGGAACTGGAGTAAATGAGCAGCTGCTGGAGGGTGGGATTGGCCATAGGTGACCGTAAGGCTCAGGAATCTTGGAGGGAGAAGGGGGAAAGGAAAGAAAGAAAGTCAGAGTCCAAAGTTGAGGCAAGGTCTGGAGGGAAAGACAGAGAAGGGAGACACAGGTGGGCAAGAGAGAAGCGGAGTGGAGTCTTAAAAGGAGGCAGATGGCTAATGGGTACCTGGAGCTGTCGCTGGGGTCTGGTCCTGCCCGTGGTACGACCGTGTACCACCACCTCAGCCCTTTCCCCTTTCTGCGCCTCAGTCCATTCGACCGAACAAATGGCCGGGCAGCTTCTCTGCCATCCTAGGATGCGGCGGAAAGAAGCCTGATGCCTGGAAGGAAAGCAGAGCCAGAAAGGACAGTTAGGGACTTGGAGAGGATGCATAGGCTGCTTGAGGTGGGGGTGACATGCGGGCATCTGAGCGCTAACAGAAGGAAGAGACTGGTGCATGGTAGGGCGGGCCGTGAGGGAGCATTAGATGAGAAGCAGTTTCACAGAGACCAGGGGATCCTGAAACCATGAGTCTGTGGGCAGAAGCCTGAGGCTAATTATCTTGGGTCTCAGGCCCAAAGGAGAAGTGGGTGTGTAGGGAGACGAACCCTGCCATGGGGCAACCCCATCGCCTGGGGGCCCTTCCATCTGCCTCTTTCTCCGGGACCTCCGCCTTCTCACCCTTCCTTCTTTGCTGGGAGGTCAAGCGGGCTCTGGGTAGTAAGGCTTCGCTGCTTCCAGATTTCCCCGGAGTCAAGGCCCCCAGGGGGAAGGTCCCGTTCCGCCTCTCGTGCCGGCCGCCTGCGGGAGGAAGGAAGGAGCCGGGTCTCTGCGGGTGGGCCGCTCACGGGGGGCACGTGGGCGGCGGCCAATCAGCGCTCGCGGCTCTGGGGGCACGTGCGGGGCACTGACCAGCCGGAAGTGCCTGACCGCACCCCCTGCTCTCCCTCAGCCCCCGCCTCGGGCTACAACCTGGAAGTGCGGCACGTGCAAAACTTCTCCTTCCCACTCGCCGGGAGGCATTTTGGGTACCGCGTCCTGCAGGTTGGAGACCGGTGAGCTGCCGCCCCAGGCCCTCCCTGCCCCGCAGAGCCGGGACGGGCGACCAGGCCACCAGCCCCCCGGGTGGGCCAGATCCGGGGAACCGGCAGGGAGTCTCCTGTCTGGAGGCGTCGTGGTGGGAATTCTCGGAAACGGGAGCGAGGCCATCAGATAGTAGGACGAGGACAGTCCATGGTTAAATCTCCACACGAGTGCCTGAAAAAAGGGAAAATATCACAGCCCCTAAAGGGCTTTGCAACACTTCTAGATTCCCCACTGGTGCTCTGACTAGACAGTGAGAGGCTTGATGGCAGGGATTTTCCCCCTCAGCCCTAGTACATGCCCCAGCCTAGCACATAGTAGATATGCCATAAATGACTTTTTAAAAAGATTTTATTTATTTATTTATTTATTTGAGAGAGACAGTGAGAGCACGGGCAGGGAGGAGGTGCATAGGGAGAGGGAAAAGCAGACACCCCACTGAGCGGGGAGCCCAACGCGGGCTCGATCCCAGGACCCCGGGACCATGACCTGAGCTGAAGGCAGACGCTTAACCAACTGAGCCATCCAGGCGCCCCCATAGATGACTTTTGAATTGATGACTGATTGAGTGAACTCATAATGTGACATTCTGGCACCTCATTCTCTGGACCTCAGTTTTCCTAGACTATAAATGGAAAAGATCCTTAACTTTCTAGAAGTTTGAGGTATTCAATAGGGAAGAGGTAGGGGCCGAGGAGCCTCCCTGAAAGGGACTGGCTGCATTTCTTTGAGATACCTGTGGATCTGAACCCCCCTAATGGGTAGGAGTGGATGGGTAAAGACGGGACAACTCCGTCTCACAGGTGAGATTTCTCATCAGGGTTATCGTGGGAGCTCCAGGTGAGGGGAACAGCACGGGAAACCTCTATCAGTGTCAGCCAGACACTGGCCACTGCCTTCCAGTCAGCCTGAGTGGTGAGTACCTGGTGAGGGGCCTGGGAGGAATGGTGTCCCAGGGAAGTTGAGGCTGGCCCTGCCACACCTGGGTTACCTAAGTTCCTCCAGACCAATCTCCTGGTGCCTACAGGTTCCAACTATACCTCCAAGTACTTGGGGATGACCTTGGCGACAGACTCCACAAGTGGAAATCTTTTGGTAAGAATCTTGTGTAGTGTGATATCAGTCCATGTTAAGAAAGACAGATTGAAAAGAAAGAAGGAAAAAGTGGAGTAAAGATCCTATAGAAGATTACAGGCATCAGAGAGATTCTGATTCAATCAGGGCTTATTAAGAACTGAGTATGAGCCAGCTAGTTTTGAGACCTTACTTATGTCGGTTTTTTCCAAATATGAAATGTGGCCATGGATATACAGAGATGATTTTGGTGGTACACAAACTTTTAATGTTTTGTAGTTATATTTTTATTTAATGGTTTATTAGGAAAAATATACAACACATCAAATTCGTGATTTCTTGGATCGAATTGCTTGGGATAAGGCTAAAGTTTAAATAAAAAGTAAATTTAAAGTAAATAAAATATTAAACAAATAATAGTCTGCATGATATGCCCGCATGGCAGAAATTGTGAAGTGGTGCACTAAAGCCTGAAGTTTGGGAAACACTGCTTTCTCTCTTTTAACCTTCAAGACACTCGGGGGAGACAGGGATCAGTATACACATTTTACACATGAAGAAACAAGACCCAAGGGGTTAAGAGACTTAGCCAAGGTCACATGGTTTTAAAGAGGTAAAGCCAGGATTTGAATTAAATTCCCATTTGATTCTAAGCCCATTGATCTTTACAGTTTATCCCAGCAGCATCTTCTGACACAGGTATATGAGGGATAGAAGGCTGGCTGAGTGAAATATTTAGCCAGCATTTACTGGGAGCTTGTTTACTTAGCTCCTATTACATGCCAGCCAATGTGCTAGGCTCAGATGGGGTCAGAGGAGTGAGATACAAAGATGACCTGAGCCCTGACTTTCCAGAAATTGCAGTCTGGCAGGAAAGATAGTCATAAATGAAAGAAACAACGTTGTATATTCTGGGGATAGTGAGTGATCTGGCTTAAACACGGAAGGTGTGATTGGAATCAAAGGGGATAGATCTGGAAATGTAGGAGAGTGCCCAAATGTAAACAGTATGAATGCCAAACGCAGGAGTTTAGACTCTATCTTATAGGCAGTGAGCATTCACTGGCACAGAGCTTTGGTAGGAAGGAGGGAGAGGTGGCTGTAAGACCTGGAGGCAGAATTACCTTGCCTTGGTCTCCAGTTGGATGTAGGGAGTGAGGTCAGGGGACGGTGACCCTGAAGGTTCTTCTTGGCTGATGATGCCCAGAAGACACACAGGAAGAAGCCCCAGCCCCCCCTCCCCCTTTTTTAACCTTTGCCTCCTTCAGGCCTGTGATCCTGGGCTGTCTCGAATGTGTGACCAGAATGTCTACCTGAGTGGCCTGTGTTACCTTTTCCACCAGAATCTGAGGGGTCCTGTGCTGCAAGGGCGCCCTGGTTATCAGGGTAAGGAGCTGGGGATCCAGGGGGTAAAAATTTCTCCCAGGGAGCTGCCCATACAAGGAAAACAGCATGGGCAGGTCAACCCGTGGAGACACTTCACCAACTCCCTTTGTGTCTGGGGTCTGTAGAATGTATAAAGGGCAACGTGGACTTGGTATTTCTGTTTGATGGTTCAATGAGCTTGCAGCCAGATGAATTTCAGAAAATTCTGGACTTCATGAAGGATGTGATGAAGAAGCTCAGCAACTCTTCCTACCAGGTAAATATATTAATTAGTTTTCCTGTTTGTAGGCAATAGATGCCTACTTGAGCTGGCTTAAGGCATAAAAGAAAAATTTAGTATGAGGTGTCTCCAAAACCTAAAGGCATAGTTGGACTGGACCTCTGGAAGAGACAAGCACTAGGAAGTAGAAAGTGTCTGGGATTCTCTTTAGTTCTCATTTCTGTTTCTTTTTGGCTTTTGCTTCCCTCTTCTCTCTCCGCACACTGACTCCCACAGCTTCTTTGGATCACATGGGCCTGTGGAAAGCTCCTAAGTTCACGTGTTAAAGTTTCAGGAGGGTCTTTTGTCCTCTCCACCAACCCCTCCCTCTGCAAATTCCAAATTCTTGGAGGATAGATTGTGACTGGGCTAGCCTGGGCCAAGTGGCTCTCTGTGGCCCAACAAGCTGTATCCAGCTTAGCAGGGACACTCAGCAGAACATCCCCACTGGGAAGGCAGGCCGACCCAGAGGACAGGAGTTCAGCAGACAGCACTACATAAGGGATCAGAGGTTTATTTAATTGTATTTCTGTGTTTGTGTATATATTACCTCATTTTCAAAAGAATGTTTTGAGGCAGGGATGTGGGGTTGGGTTACCCAGGTCCCAGATAAGAAATAGACTGGAAGGGGCACCTGGCTGGCTCAGCTGGAAGAGCATGCAACTCTTGATCTTGGGGTTATGAGTTGGAGCCCCATGTTGGGTGTAGAGATTACTTAAAAATAAAGTTGAAAAAAAGAAGGAAATAGATTGGAGCAGACAAGTAGGAAGGGCTATGTAATGATGTTTCATTTCTTGCTTCTTTTTCTAGTTTGCTGCTGTTCAGTTTTCCACGGACTGCAAAACAGAATTTAATTTCTTGAAATATGTTAAGGTGAAGAACCCTGATGTTCTGCTGGGCAAAGTAGAACACATGCGCCAGTTGACAAACACCTTTGGCGCCATCAACTATGTCGCGTGAGTCCCCTTTTGTAGGAGACAGCCCACCCGTCAGTTGCACTGGCTTCTTCAGGTTTCGGGGTATAGGAACTCAACAGGTGGGCTTAGCAAGGGGCAGGTTATTGTAGGAATTCAAGTGGAGCAATTTTAGTCCAGTTTCTTTTATTTTTTTTTTTTAATTTTAAAAAAAAGATCATTTATTTATTTATTTGAGAGAGAGAGAGAGAGAGCATGAGCAGGGGGAGGGGCAGAGGGGGAGGGAGAAGCAGACTCCCTGCTGAGCAGGGAGCCTGATGGGGGACTTGATCCCAGGACTCTGGGATCATGACCTGAGCTGAAGGCAGATGCTTAACCGACTGAGTCACCCGGGCTCCCCTAGTCCAGTTTCTTTTAATTATAAGTAACAGAAATCTATACTAACTAAATCCTCAAGGGCAATTCTTTGGAGGGTGCAGGGATAGCTCATGAGGCTTTGGGACAGGGAGTAATGCCAAACCTCATGAGGAACTAGAGCCAAGACTTGGAAAGTGATTGTGAACTTGGAAGCCATGACTGAGTCACATCTGAGTTGGGGATCAGCTCTTGAAGCCAGCGTGTGAACAAAAATCTCTACTAGTCAAAATTGTCCTTGAAAAATTCCTTGAATTGTTCATAAAATTCAATATACTCGAGTCCCATATTGGAAGCTAGCATATCCTGATTTCCTAAGTCTACTATAGATTAGAAGTTTTTTCCCCCCGAGTTGGACCAGGTGGCTGTGTTTAAATTGAGGCCTAGATAAATGCAGTTAGATTGTGTTGAAGGGCCGTACTATATATTTTATTTGATTTTTTTTTGTTAATGATTATAAACAAGACATTTAGTTTTCATACTCATTTGGGGGAAAGGAGAAAAATGAGTTTGTCCTACTCAACGATGGTCTGTCTGAAAGAGTCTCCATTCATTCCATAAATTGGATAGGTTGCTTGATCTGAGGATTTTGTACTTTTCATTCATAAAGAGAACTTCTTTTGAAGAGCGTGATCAAAGGGTGAGTCTTTGTGAGCAGCTTCACTGGTGCACAGCCAAATTCCCTCTGAGTGAAGCTTTTCCCACACGGGCCACATAGGTAGGGTGTCTCTCCTGCGTGGATTTTGCCTTGCAGGAATACAGTTCCCCCCTGGTGTGAAAACCCGTCCCACGCTGTGTTTCAGGCCTGTGTGGACTGTGACGTGAACAATTCAGCTTCCTTTCTGACTGAAGGCTTTTCCACACTGATCATACCTATAGGGCTTTTCACCACTGTGAACTCTTCTACGAACAGCAAGGTTACGTTGATTCCTGAAGCTTCTCTGACAAACAGCACACTCATAGGGTTTCTGTCCAGTGTGGGGTCTTTCACGAACGGCCAGACTACCTCATCAACTAAAGCTTTTCTCACACTCCTTGCACTGATAGGGCTTCTCTCTTGTGTGTATTTGCTGATGTGTAACAAGATTGCCTTTGGCCCCAAAGCTTTTTCCCCACTGAGTACACTCAAAGGGCTTCGGACTAGTGTGGATTCTTTCATGCAAGGTTAGACTACCTTTTTGCCTGAAGAATTTTCCATATTCCTGGTACTCATAGACTCTGTCTCACTCCAGGTGAATCTTCCTGTAGTGTCTTAGAATCTGGGGACTTTTGTTCCAGTTTCTCCCTTCTGAAAGAGTTCTGGAAATCCCACCTTGAGGATCCTGTGGCCTCAGAGTGATCATATTTATGGTGGGCTTCTGTCATCACAGTCACTGAAAAAATGCTACATTCTGGGACTTTCTTCCATGACAGTCCAGCAGGGTAGCTGTTGGAAATCCAGTCATGTCCACGCCTAGCTGTATGACCTTAATCCCCGCCTCATCATCATAGCATCATAGAAATGTATTTTATAAATACTTCCTGACTACCTGTGTGCTAGGCAGTATTACAGGTCAGGAGGGGGCTGATTTTTTTCTGTAAAGGGTCAGAGGTACATTTTAGGCTTTTCTGGCCACATACTGTCTCTCTTGCATATTCTTCTTGTTTTTGTAACTGTTTAAAAACAAAACTATAAAAACCATTTTTAGCCCATGGACCATACAGAAGGAAGCTGGGGGCTGGCTTTGGCCTGTGGGTTGTTTGCCATGTTCTAGGTTCTGGGAATACAGCAGTGAATGAAACAAAAATATCTATTCTCTTGAGGTTTAACATTATATTAGGGGAGAGAAACACAACAGACAGGACCAGTTTGTAAATTAGATAATATAGTAGAAGATGTAAGTTTTATAAGGAAAAAGCAGTATTCAATAGGAAGATGAGGGAAGGTTACATTTGAGCAAAGACTCGTAGGAGGTGAAGAAGCAGCCATGCCCATACTGGGGAAGACCATTCCAGGCAGAGGGAATAGCAAAGGCCCTGAAATGAGAACATGCTTGGGACGTTCCAAGAAGAGCTAGGACACCAGGGTGACTAGAGAGAAGTAAGTGAGGGCGAAAGTAGTAGGAGATGAGGTCAGAGAGACCAGGGGAGTCTGGAGCACTTAGGGCCTTGGAGGCCGTAGCGAGGACTTTGGCTTTTCCTTCAGAGTGAGATGAGAAGTCATTGGAGGTTTTGAGCAGAGGAGTGATCATCTGATTCATGTTTTTATTTTTTTAATTTTTTGAAAAGATTTTATTTATTTATTTGACAGAGAGAGACACAGCGAGAGAGGGAATATAAGCAGGGGGAGTGGGAGAGGGAGAAGCAGACTCCCCACTGAGCAGAGAGCCCGATGTGGGACTCGATCCCAGGACCCCGGGATCATGACCTGAGCCAAGGCAGATGCTTAACCGACTGAGCCACCCAGGCGCCCCTGATTTATGTTTTTAAAAGGATCCCTCCGGGGCACCTGGGTGGCTCGGTCGGTTAAGCATCTGCCTTCACTCGGGTCATGATCCCGGGGTCCTGGGATAGAGTCCTGCTTCAGGCTCCCTGCTCCGCGGGGAGCCTGCTTCTCCCTCTGCCCCTCCCCCTGATCGTGCTCTCTCGCTCTCTCTCTCAAATAAATAAATAAAATATTTTTTTAAAAAAAGGATCCCTCTGGCTGCGGGGCTATTAGGTTGTGGAGGGAACAGGGGTGGGACCAGGGAGACCAGGAAGGAGGCTATTAAAAAATAGAGATGAGGGCGCCTGGGTGGCTCAGTTGGTTAAGCGACTGCCTTTGGCTCAGGTCATGATCCTGGAGTCCCGGGATCGAGTCCCACATCGGGCTCCCTGCTCGGCAGGGAGTCTGCTTCTCCCTCTGACCCTCCTCCCTCTCATGCTCTCTGTCTCTCATTCTCTCTCTCACAAATAAATAAAATCTTAAAAAAATAAATAAATAAAATAAAAAAATAAAAAATAGAGATGAGAGGTAACGGCGGTTTAAACAGGGTGGAAATCCATGAACAGGAGCCATGAGAGGCCGTGTCTGTGTGGACGGAGGCTGGGAAAATGATTTGCATCCAAGATGGAACAGAGGTCTCGGCCCTGCCCCTATCAGAGCTCCTCTGTCCTGAGGTCCGCCCTCTCTGCATCTCTCTTCCACCTGCCGTTGTGCACCTCCCCGCCCCCACCCCATGTGACTTTCTGCTTCCTCTTCCAAGGCAACTCATGTCATAAGTCAAGGGTTGTAGACTGGCTGCTCTTGGATTAATCGTCCGTCTCTGATTAGCTGTGGGGTGGGGACGGAAGGATCAGATGGTGCAGAGAGAGCTGCTGTCCCAACAGAAGCTGTGGGCACCCTGTTTGCTCCAGAAGGAGGCTGTGGGCAGCTGGGACTTTGGAGCGTTGGCCTATCCAGCGTTCAGGACTCCCTTCTTCCTTTTATGTCACGTGCGGGGAGCACCTGCTGTGTCAGGAGCCAGAAACACAGCAGCAAATCAGATATGTTCCTTCTTTGAGGAACTCATGGTTTGGGGAACACGGAAATGGAAACAGGTGACTTCAGTTCCCGAGGAGACTTGCTGTAGCAGAGATCTACAGGCAGCCTGCCATCGATGGTGGGGGGTTGCCAGATGAGCTTGCTCTGGAAGCGTGACTTCCCCATTTTCTCCAGCCATGGAGCCCATTTTCCATATTGAAATCTCACCTGGATCCCCAGCATGTCTAACCAATAAAAGGGTAGCTGTCATGTGGTTGAACTGGAGAGTAGGAATGGAGAGTAGGAAGCCCAGGGTCTCTCCTCACAAAGCCTCCCCATCACTGCCCATGGGCTCCAGGACAACCTCCTCGCCACCCAGAATTCCTTCAAAGACCACCGGTCTGGAAGCAGAGGTGTGGCAGCCAGGGTGAGGGAGGAGGTTCAGAAGAGAACTTGGAAAGCTGGGGATACCTGCCTGGGGGATGGGAGAAGGGCTGCTGCATAATCAACAGGACAGTGACTTAATGAGCTCGGTGAGTGGGGGGAGACCTCATGATTTGGGGGGGTCTTTCACTACACCCCTTCCTGGACACAGGACAGAGGTGTTCCGGCAAGACCTGGGGGCCCGGCCAGATGCCACCAAAGTGCTTATCATCATCACTGACGGGGAAGCCACGGACCACGACAACATTGACTCAGCCAAAGACATCATCCGCTACATCATTGGGGTACGGGCCCCAGGTCCTGGCTGCTTCCCAAGTCCCATCTTCCCTCTCCTGTTCCTGAGCCCCCCTCCCCTTTCTCCTTGGGGCCAGGGCCTTCTCTGCGATTCTGGGGATGCCAACTCTCCAGTCTTTACTCCTTCACAGATTGGAAAGCACTTTGCAACCAAGGAAAGTCAGGAAAGGCTCCACGAATTTGCCTCAAAACCCGCGAAGGATTTTGTCAAGATTCTGGACACGTTTGAGAAGCTTAAAGATCTGTTCACTGAGCTGCAAAAGAAGATCTATGTCATTGAGGGTGAGTGGCAGACCTGGGGAGGGAGAGTTCGGGAAGTTGTTTACAGAAGCTCATCTGGGACAATAAGACTAGAGACACGCTGGGTGATAATAACGGACACTTACAGAGTATCTTCACTGGGTGAAGTGCTCTCCTGGAAAAGGGCCTCAGGTAGGAATTTGGGGGAGGGCGCTTGAGGAGCAGCCTCTGTTTCTCTCTGAAATTCCATCTTCCTCGTAAAGCTCAGCTGGGTCCAGGTTAGGGCCCAGAACTGACCTCTAGCTTGCTGGTGTCAACCGAGGCCCATGGAAGGAGTAGAATTCCTCCCCCCACTCAGCTCCCTCATGTTCCCTTGTCCTCAGCTTACTTAAGGTGGACAAGTGGGCAGGGCCCGAGGGCAGGGAGCGCCAGGCCCTCTTGGCCCGGAATAAGAGAAGGTTTGGACTGCAGTCACGGATAGAGGGTATTTCCCCAGGAATCCCGGTCTGCTGAAAGCTACATGATTCCCCCTGGGAAGGCCCCTTTGCTAGCACTCGGGCTTGGTGTTTGGTTCAGTTGAAGAAGCAATGTGGTATATATAATGGGACTGGGTAGACCGCTCAGGAATCCACTCTGCCCATGCTGTGTGACCTCCACCAGGTCACTTTCTCTCTCTGAGGCTCGCTGTTCTCTGCTAAATGGGGCTAATAATACCAATCTCACAGCCCTGGGAGGTTTGACTGTTGTATTGGTTTCCTAGGGCTGTTGTAACAAAGGACCAAAAACCGAGTGGCTTAAAGCAACAGAAATTTATTGTCTCACAGTTCGGGAGGCCAGAAGTCAGAGATCAAGGGATGGGCCGGGGCATGCTCTTTCTGACGGGTCTAGAAGAGAACGCTTCCTCACCCCTTCTAACTTCTGGCGTCCGCAGCAGTTCCCGGCATCCCTTGGCTTGTGGCTGCATCACTTCTGTCATCTGGCTGTCTTCTCCCTGCATGTCCGTCCTCATATCCTCTTCTCTCTGTGTCCACATTTCCCTCTGTCATAAGGACACTAGAAAATATTGGATCGTATTGGATCGAGGCCCACCCCAGTGACCTCATTCTAACTCGATTGCACTGCAAAGATCCTATTTCCAAACAAGGTTATATTCTCAAGTACTAGGGCTTAGGTCGTAAAAATATCTTTTTTTTTAGAGAACACAATTCAAGCCCTAACCCCTGCTTGGCAGAGTGCTTGATACTTTGTAGGCCCTCTGTAAATCGCAGAGCTGGTTATCTCTGGCTCGGATCGTCTACCCTGACCTGCCCTTAGTCATGCTTCAGATTCTATCTTAGATATCATTTCCTCTGATAAGTTCTCACGGAACCCGAGGCTGTGTTGGGGGCTTCTTTCCGGGTGCCGCTGTAATGGCTGTATGTTCCCTATCAGAGCCCCTGAGGTTTACATTGTGTTGAAGTATGTGCTCCGTGTCTGTCCCCCACACCACAAGGCGGGGGGGGGGGGTCCTGTCATGGCAAGCAATGTGTCTGCTTTTTCACCATTGTATCCCTGGCACCAAAAGTCTAGTCGCTCTAAATATTTATGCAGGAACGAACAAAATCTTCATGGTAATTGCTGTGTTTCTTGAAAGCTTGCCAGGTAACAGGCACTCTTTCTGTATCATTTAATTCATTCCTCTCAGAAGCTTTGCAAGGCTGGTGGGATGATTTTCATTTTATTAATTCAGGCTTGCACTAACCAGGTCCCAGGTTAGGCACTAGGGGATATTGTCAACGTGGAGCTCATATTCAGGCTGGATAAAGAAAGACAGAAAACAAACGAACAGGATAATTAGAGATTATGATAGGTGCTGTAAAGAAAATGAATAAACTGGATAGAAAGATTTCACTGGGGGAAGCCACTTTAGATAGGCTCTTCAAGGAAGGCCTTTCTAGATGCTTTATTTTTCGATGGAGGTAGAATTCAGTCTGAGATGACATTTGAGCTGAGATACAAAAGATGAGAATCAAACAGCCACATGAGGAATGTGGGCAGGGCTTTGAAGTCAGAGAAGAGCCAGCTCAGGGGCCGGAGGTGGGGAAGGGCGGGCAAGCTGGAGGAACAGAAAAAAGGTCAGCGTGACAGGGGTGTGGTGAGCAAGTGAGACAACAGGGGAGAAATAGGGGCCTTCCAGTTCCTCATAAGCAGCTGGGGTTTTAATCTAAAGAGCGATGGCAAGGGATGAAGGGTTTTTAAGAAAGGGAAACGTGTGGTCTGATAGACATTTTTTAAAAAGATTACTCCAGCTTGCTCTGTGGAAAAAAAACACGACAAGAGGAAGAACGAAGTCAGGGACCAAATGAGTAAGTGAGCACGGTTGTCAGGCAAGAGAGGATGGCCGGGCCCATGTGGTGGCAAACACGCTCTACAGAGAAGGGGACGGATGCATTGCAGACGTAGAACATCCCGATTTGGTGACACGGCGGGGAAGCCTGAGTGGGAACAGAACCACAGAGCTACATCCTGGCTGAGTTCACATCAGACTCAGCCCACGTCACTGCCCAGTCTGACTGTCGGGTGGGCTCTTTCTACCTCGCCCAAAGGCTGGTGCCATGCCTCTTTCTCGGTCCTCTCTCGAGTGTCCACCCATTCTCTTTACCTGGTCCCTCAGGCACAAGCAAACAGGACCTGACATCTTTCACCATGGAGCTGTCCTCCAGTGGGATCAGCGCTGACCTCAGCCACGTGAGTGGCGGGCCTGAAGCAGGGGGGAGCTTCGGGATGTTGTGGACACAGGGCCAAGCATGCTCATCTCCTCCCTGGGCAGGGCCATGGCGTCGTGGGGGCAGTCGGAGCCAAGGACTGGGCTGGGGGCTTTCTAGACCTGGAGGCAGACCTGCAGGATGATAGATTTGTTGGGAATGAACCACTGACACCAGAAGCGAGAGCAGGATATTTGGGTAAGTACTTTTCTTTTCTGCTACGTTTCTTTGGTCTGAGGGGCCAGGGTCACTCAGACTGACTTTCAAAACAATAATGAAAGCGGTTAAGTAACCAGCATGAACAAACTCAGAATTTAAATATGGCTACAACATTCTTAATTTTTCCCTTAATAACCCCTCTGCTGTGTAGTAATCATGCTTTTATTTTCTGTGTTTTATGATCCTTGGACATCTTGAGGCCTTGCGAATCCCAGAGACACTGCCCCTCCCAGAGCTAGCTAATTCCTACAGAGAGTGAACAAGGGGACTGTGAGCAGGCCTTCCACATGCCAACGAGCCAACCTTGAGCCCATATCCCAGCCACCTCCTTTACCTAACTTTCACACACCAAGCCAGTATTCCACCAGACCTAAATATCTAGTTAGCTAAGGACCACCCTTGTAGACCAGTGCCAACCAGCATTATTCAAACCGTCCCATCCTAAGCTTGCTCAAGCTTGTCTACCCAGCGACCTCTCTAGGTCTTACCCATAAATTAAATCCTGGGTCCATTTTATAGCAGCCTGCCTCAGTAGTAGGGGGACCAGCAGTTCCTCCTTGAGGCTTCCTCCTCTAGAATTGTCCATGAACTCCAAGGTTGATTCACCTCAAGAGATCTTCAGATGCCAAGTGCAGAGCAAAGGCACCTGGTCTGTCCACAGTTGCAGTTGCTTCTCTCTGCCTATGGTGTCGCTGTTGTGAGCTTGTCCCGCACAATTCTGTGGCTGCGAGTCCACCCAAGCGGATGCCGGTCTCAGGCACAGAGAGGCCTCACTCTTGTGCACAGAGGTTATCGCTCTTCCAGTTCACGCTCATATAGTCAACTTGTGTCAAGGCACAGACTGGCTTCAAGAGCCCTGGGGTAGGACTGCTTCCAGGATCTACCTAGAAACCCCCTCACCCGGCCTCATGCATGACCCCTGTATAGGGGTGGGCCATGTCTTTATTAAACTCGCAGAGCACAAAGACTTCCTTATATAATTACCTTGGGAAAATTGGTGCCATTCATCTTGCATCTACCCTTCTAAGGAGGGCTACCCTCCATGATTTTCTCTCTCTCTTTTGACATTCTTTACTAAGTATTATGTGCCCGGCACTGGTGCATGACATGTATTGACAGATTTTATCTTATTTTATCTCATTTTATTCTTACAGTAACCCTGTGAGTAGGCATTTTTATTACCTACTCTATTTTTTTTAAGATTTTATTTTTTTATTAGAGAGAGAGAGAGAGTGCACGCATTCGAGAGCCAACGAGCGGGGGGAGGGGCAGAGGGAGAGAGAGAATCCCAAGCTGACTCCCGGCTGAGCACGGAGCCTGACGCGGGGCTCGATCCCAGGACCCCAAGATCATGACCTGAGCCGAAATCAAGAGTCGGATGTTCAACCAACTGAGCCACCCAGGCACCCCTATTACTTCTATTCTATAGATGAAGGAACTGAGCCCAGGAGAGTTTAAATAACTTGCCCAGGGTCACAGAACAAGTAGGTGGAGCCCAGTAGTGTAGCCCCCAAAGTCTGTGCTAGTAAGCAACACACTTACACTATAGTTCCTAACCCTAACACTGCAAGGAGCTTTGTGTCCCCCAGTATCCTGCGAGCTAGTCAGCAACACTGCTCTTTCAAGAAGAAATAGCCTACGGTTTAATCTCTAGTTAGGCGCCTGTCCCACTAGACACACACACAATGCATGTGTATGTGTATATATGGATACGATTATATATGCATGTATATATATTATATGTGTACATATAGATATATGATTGTACATATATCACCTTGTGTCAACTATACTTCAATAAGAATAAAAGAAAAAAACATTTCAACTCCTGCTAAAATAAATAAATAAATAAATAAATAAATAAATAAATAAATAAAATCAATCCCGGATGCCCGTGGTGCAACTCTCCTTCAGATCTTAGTTTAGATATCACTAGCATAATGCTAAGCATTTTCTATATGCGGTCGTCTTTAACCCTCAAAACCACCCTATGAGGCTGGTACTATCCCGTTTTTTGGATAAGAAAACTGAGCCTCAGTGCGTGGTGTAATTGACCACAATCACACAGCTGGGAAGCATCAGCACTAGGAATAAAACCTTGCCTCTGATTTCAGAGGGCAAGTTCCTAACCCCAGCGCTCCAGGAATGTACACGGATGAATGGGAAAGGTGCTCAGCCTCTCTACCCTTCTTCTCCTGCGCTGTGGCGTCTCGGATGGCTCTGTTTTTGTCACTCATTTGCAACTACTCTAAGCAGAGAAGATGAAATTGGGTCAGTTAGTCGTCTCCTGAATCAGAGCGTTCCTATCGGATGGGTCCTGGCTCAAGCACAGTCCCTGGTCCAGTTTCCTGCTGCATTTCCTCAGATGTCCCCGCAACGTGCTCACAGGGGAGAAACCTCGCTCACACGCAAGCTGTGGACTAGGAAGGTGGCCTGAAGGGATAACTCTAAATAAAATGTGTTCAAGTCTCCTGCTTTATTTTTAATATTCATACAGATTTTGCATTCTTCTTATGAATATATCTCACTTTATTTTTTTAAAGATTTTATTTGTTTATTTGAGACAGAGAGAGCATGAGTAGAGGGGAGAGAGAGGTGGACTCCCTGCTGAGGCAGGGACCCCCCCCCAACAACCAGGGCTGGATCCCAGGACTCTGGGATCATGACCTGAGCCGAAGGCAGATGCCCAACCGACTGAGCCACCCGGGCTCCCCGTTATCTGATTATTTTTAAATAGTGTAGTCTCCCTTCCCAACCTTCAGGTCAGCTGAGGCTCAGGAAGATGCGCCATGTTTACTGGCAGCCTGTCGTCCGTGGCTGCTTTTTCCTGGGCCTGTGTGTTGGCCACAGTTTGAGAAATGCAGTTTTGGACCAAGATGGCAGGATTTGTGCCACTCGGATCACATGGCTGCTTTTCTCCGGAGAAGGTCCTCTGACTATTTCCGGGTATCTCTGCTACTAACCCAGTTTCCCAGAGTCTCTGCCCTTTTTGTCCCTGGGTTTTACTTTCTTCCAGATGCCATTGCGCTTCTAATTCCAAGCCCCTGTCCTCCCTCTCTCCCATTCTCTCTCTCTCTCTCTCTCTCTCTCTCCGCCACACCCCTCAGGTTACACAGTGACCTGGCTGCCCTCCCAAAGGCTCACTTCCCTGCTGGCCGCTGGAGCCCCCCGACATCAGCATGTGGGGCGGGTGCTGCTGTTCCAGAAGTCAAAGGAAAGAGGACACTGGAACCAAATCCAGAAGATAGACGGGAGCCAGGTGAGCACGGCCCCAGGGGGCATCCGCAGGTCGGGGACCGGTACGGCACTGGTCATGCTCCCTGCTGTCGGCAAGCACTCACCCACTCACAGTGCGGCAGGCCCTGTACCAAGCACTGTCACATTCAGTCCCCACAGAGCCCTCGAGCTGAGCTTTGTCGTCTCCACCTGCCAGTTTAAGAAACAGAACCTCAGAGCACCCTCCTTGTCCTGACTCCTACAAGGCTCTGCGGAGGTGGGGGGGGCGGGGGTGGTCCAGGACTTGCACCTGCATTTGAGGGATGGAGTAAGATGGACATGGTACAGCTGAGGGGGAGGAGGTGTCCGGCTCACGGGGCTCCCTCAGACATCTTCCTCTCCGTGCAGATTGGCTCTTACTTCGGTGGCGAGCTGTGTGGCATTGACATGGACCAAGATGGGGAGACAGAGCTGCTGCTGATCGGAGCCCCCTTGTTCTATGGGGAGCAGAGAGGAGGCCGGGTGTTTATCTACCAGAAAAAACAGGTGGGGACCAGGACATGCAGGGGTAGGAGAAACAGATTCCCAGGCTGACCCAGGTCCCAACTATTCTGAAAGGCTTTCCCTGACTGATCATGGTGGATCAGCCCTTTAGAACAACTGACAAACGAGAGCTGACACTCCATGCTCAGGGAGGGTAGGCTGTGTGCAAGGCCCAGGGCCAAACCTTTTATTTACAGGACACCCCCGTTGGTCCTCACACAGTCACCTTCTGGGAAACTCTGAGCTTTCCTTCATAAATGGGAGCGCTGCGGCTCAGCAAGGCCGAGTCACCTTCCAAAGCCCCAAGGTCACCCAGACAGCAAGGGGTGGAGCTGGGACCTGAGCCCAGGTCGGTCCGCAGCACCGTTCCCGTTGTGTGAGGGACCACACCCGACCCTTCCTCAGCGTCCTCCATGTACACGGTGCCGCCCCCTGCAAACGCGTGCTGAGTGCCTGAAGCGGGGCTTGTCACTTTGCTCCTTCCCAGCTGGGGTTCGAAGTGGTCTCAGAGCTGCAGGGGGACCCTGGCTACCCGCTTGGGCGATTCGGAGCAGCCATCGCGGCCCTGATGGACATCAATGGGGATGGGCTGGCGGACGTGGCGGTGGGGGCCCCTCTGGAGGAGCAGGGGGCCGTGTACGTCTTCAACGGGCAGTACGGGGGGCTGAGCCCCCGGCCGAGCCAGGTGAGAGGCACCCTACCTGCCCATCCAAACCCGTTCCCGGGCACCCAGAAGCCTCCAAGCCCAGACCCCACTCCCCCGCCTGACCCTTCCCCCGCAACGGCCTGTCCTCTCCCTAGCTTAGCAGGAATTTTTCTCTTGGTCTCAGCGGATTGAAGGGACCCAGGTGTTCTCAGGAATTCAGTGGTTTGGACGCTCCATCCACGGGGTGAAAGACCTCGGAGGAGACGGCCTGACAGATGTGGCTGTGGGAGCTGAGGGGCAGGTGATCGTGCTCAGGTAAGATGGGACTGTTGATAATCTCAGCTCTCTCGTCCTTTGAACAGCTACCCCTGTGCTAGGACTCCTCTGGTCTCTTCCTGCACAGCCTTCATGTCTTACTCAGGTTTAAACAGCTACAGTTCCGTGACAGACTGGGATTGGAACCCAGGCCTGGCTGACATTGAAACCTCCTAGAGAAGCAACATCCTGTGATGGCTCTAGAACCTGGTCACCCGGGGCACCTGGGTGGCTCAGTCGGTGAAGCACCTGCCTTCTGTGCAGGTCATGATCTCAGCGTCCTGGGATCGAGCCCCACATCGGGCTCCCTGCTCAGCGAGGAGCCTGCTTCTCCCTTTGCCTCTGCGTCTCTCTCTCTGTGTCTCTCATGAGTAAATAGATAAAAATCTTAAAAAAAAAAAAAATAGAACCTGGTCACCTGGATTCAGGTCAAAGCTCTACCATTTACTTCTTGGATGGTCTGACCCCAGTCACTTAGCTCCTCAGGTCCTCAGTTTCTCATTTTTGAAATGGTGACGACAACTCCTGTCTCTCCCCTGTCTTCCAGGCATCGTGTAACATCAGTGAGTGGACTAGAGCACCTGCTGGGTTTTAAATACTGGACCAAGCATTGAGTACAGAGTGTATATGTGGGGAAATCTGTAATAAAAAGTTAAGCACACAGGGAGGTGATTACAACTCGTGGCGAGTGCCGTGAGGGAAGTGAACAGCGTTTTGTGAGATGGAACAGTAGGCGAGACCTCCTCTAGATGGGGTGGCCGAGAAAGGCCTCTCGGAGGAGGTGATATTTGAGCTGGGACTTAGAAAAGGAGAAGGAGCCAGGCTTGCAGAAGTCTGGGGTAAGAGCCTTCCATGTAGAAAGCTCAGGATGTGCGGAGGCCATGAGGCAGGTAAAAGTTGGACTCGGCCAGAACATCAGCCAAGGGAGAGGGTGGGAGGAAATAAGATGGGAGAGGCAGGCAGCGTGACACGGATAGTAACAAGTTTGGATTTCATTCCGAAGGCCACGTGGCATCAGTGAAGCATTATAAGCACGGAAGTAGCTCCACAGGATTTCTCTTTCCAAAAGCTCGCTCTCCTGGGGGCCCTGGGTGGCTCAATTGGTTGAGCGTCTGACTCTTGATTTCCGTTCGGGTCATGAGCTCAGAGTCGTGAGATGGAGCCCTGTGGCAGGCTTCACCCCGGGTGTGGAGCCTGCCTGGGATTCTCTGTCTCTTTCTCCTTGTCCCTCCCCCCGCCCCCCAAAGCTCACTCTTCCGTATGGAAAATGGGTCAGAGGGCTGCTAGAAGGAACTGGGAAGCCCTAATGAATTACCATTATTATTACTGTTTCGAGGAGACAGTGCTGTTGAGGCTGCTTTCGGGGAGGAGAGTCCTCTGGACGCGGGTAGAAGGAGCCCCGGGTCTGACTGGGAGTGCAGTTGAGGCCCAGGGAAAGTGTTCTTGTTTTCCGCTCTGCAGCGCCCGGCCTGTGGTGGACATCCTCACTCAGATGTCCTTCTCCCCGGCGGAGATCCCAGTGCATGAAGTGGAATGCTCCTATTCAACCAGTAACAAGAAGAAAGAAGGAGTTAACATCACAGTGTGTTTCCAGGTCAAGCTTCTCACCCTCCAATTTCAAGGTCAGTGCCGTTCCCCCCACTCAGCTCCCCAGAGCTGTTGCTTATGGCCCCACCCTTCACCTTCTGCCTTTTCTCCCTGCCCAGGGCTCCTGGTTGCCAACCTCACTTACACTCTGCAGCTGGATGGCCATCGGACCAGAAGCCGGGGGCTGTTCCCAGGAGGGAGACACGAACTCAGCGGGAACGCAGTGGTCACTGGAGACCCGTCCTGCACCAAGTTCTGGTTCCGCTTCCCGGTAAGGGAGCCATCGGGGCTGCGCTAGGAAGTGCGGGGGCGGCGGAGCTGACCGCAGTGGGTGCAAGGCTCGGCTCGGTCACCGACCAGCTGGGTCACAGGCCCTTGGATCTCTCTACACCACCATCTCCTTGTGCAATAGTGGTAATAATACCGTTAGCATATTTTCTCTAGTCCTCAATCTATGGACGTAGGCGTTTTGACATCGTTACCATTAGAAAATACTTCCCATTTTCCCCCTAATTTTTCCACACATCATATATTAATGCTGCTACCCAGCTTTTTATAAGTATTTTAATAGGTACAGAATATTCAGTCACAGCGGTGTGTCCTTATTTGCCAGGCACACATAGTCATTTATTAGTAACATCCCTCGCAGAAAAAGGTTTTTTAAATATCAGTTTGAGCAACTGCTGAGACGCCCAAATTCAGTTTGCTTCTAACAGTCCTGTGTAAAGTAGGGTTGATGGTAAATTATTCTGATCCCTTAGATATTTAATAAGAGACTGGGTATGGGATTGGTGTGTAAGATTTTGAAGTTCGGGGGCTCCTGGGTGGCTCAGTCAGTTAAGCGTCCAACTCTTGATTTCGGCTCAGGTCATGATCTCAGGGTCGTGAGATCGAGCCCCGTGTCGAGCTCCGTGCTCAGCATGGAGTCTGCTTGAGATTATCTCTCTCCCTCTCCCTCTTTCCCTCATCCCCCGTCTAAAAACAAAAAGATTTTGAAGTTTGTTTTAAATTTTTTTGTTATGGGGAAATTTCAAACATAAAAGCAAAAAAAAAAAAATAGCTCAGTGAACCCCCAAATACTCATCACCCAGTGTCAACAGTTATGAGCCCATTATCTTAGCTCATTCATACCTGCGTTCAGTGCCCCTCTGCTTCCTTGCACCCCACCCGTACCCACCACGTGATTTGGAAATTTTCAACATAAATTTGCCAGAGAAGAGGTAGTGTGTCATGATGGGAAGACCTTGGACTTGGAATTGGACAGATTTGGGTTCACTTCCTAGCTCTAGGCCTTAGGAAACTTGGATTACCTTTGTTGACCTTATGTTCCCCATCTCTAATGTGGAGATAATAATGCCTGCCTCTTTGGGTTGGTGAAGGAGTTCAGGTGAAGATGATTCGGGTGCCTACAAAGTGCCAGTGTGAGGGACTGGTAATAACATAAAAGGCCAAGACCCATCACTGTTCTCAAGGAACTAGGATATTCTAGTTTTTCTAGAATATTCTTTTCTTGTGCAAACTTCAATAATGGCTGCCTAGAGCGGTTTGACAGAGACTCAGGGACTTTGGTCAGGACTCAATGGGAAAAGTGGGGTGGTTGATTAGCAATGTCTGCCATGGGAGTTGGGGCTGAGGGAGATACTCAGGCTGAGAAGCGACCCTGGGCATATTATAAACACCTGATGCTAGAATCTCATCATTTGTGAAGTATGAACCGGGTGAGCATTTCACTGGAAGATTAAACTCACAATATAGGTGGTACTCTCATCACCCTCAGGTATGCATTCAAGACCTCATCTCTCCCATCAACGTCTCCCTAAATTTCTCTCTCTGGGAGGAAGAAGGGACACCGAGGCACCAACATGCGGTAAGAAGAGATGACTTAGGGGAATTGATAGGAAACAGGGGAGAGTAGAATTTCAGTTTAGCAAGACTGTATTATAGAGGAGTCTTTGGTTTTAAGCAATAGAAACCAAATACAACCCACTTCAGCAGGAAAGGAACGTATCGGAGCTTGTATTTGGCAAAGCAAGACTGGGAAGAAGGAGAACCACAGTGGAGGCTCTGGGGGCTCTTGAGGGGAGGGAATAATGGATGGACTCTTCAGGACATGGCCCCTTCAGTCAATCTACTCCAGGTCCCTGCCAAGCATCAGCTTCAGACCTCACCAGGATCCTAATAACACTGCTCAAGGAGCAAATTCCAGGCAGGACAGGGCACCCTGATCAGTCTTCTCATCGAAGGGTATTCAGTTAAGAGCAGGTAGTTTCCTCAAAGCCGAATTGGGGTGGGCGGCATCATGATGTAAAAGAAGAGGGAAACAGTATCTATCCTCATCTGCTGGACCACACACTCCCAAACCCAGGGCCAAAGCCAGATTTCCTCTCCTCAAATCCTTGACACTCAGCTGGTGGTTTAGCTTCAAGGCAGCAGGATCTGGTGGAAAGAGCCTGGGCCTGCCAGCCCAGAGACGTGGATTTTGTTTTTCCTGGCATTAACATCTGAGCAGTTCCATCCCTCCCTGGGACCGTGTCCCCACCTATAAAATAAGTCACGACATCGTGAGGCCTCTCCCAGAGCTGGAGCACGTGACTGCTAAGTTCACTCTTCCTCGTGGCTTTTGGCAGCATGTGCTGAGTGCCCACGCACGCTCACTCTCCTGAGACTTGAAGGGAACGATGGCGTGCTCACCAAAAATTAAAGCCCCTGCCCACCAGATGCTCATCACGTGCTTGAGGAAAGTTGATTGAGCACCTGCCTGTGCTGAGCCCTGTTCTGGGCACTGGCTCCACTGAGGTAAATAAAACATGGTGCCTGCCCGGAAGGGGTTCACGGTCTGCTCTGGAGGTCAGACAAGTCAACAGACAGTTATGACAGGCCGTCATGAGGCTGTGGTCAGGGTAGATGTGGCGTGGCAATAGAATCTTAGACAACATGTCTGTTGCCTGAGACGCGACCCCTGAAGTCCCCGGGTAGAGAAGGGGAGGTGGGCATTCAGGGAGAAGGCATCGTGTGAGCCCAGGCAACAAAGACGGCGCAGCCTGTGGGTGTTGGGAGCACAGCAGGCGTGAGAGAGACCGTGCAAGAGCACACCCCTTCCCTTTGAGACTCCTTCCTGAAATCCACGTGATGCTTACCCTTGCATCTCATCGGTCAGAACTTGGTCACACGGCCACACCTAAGTACGAGCCTGAGAAGTGCAGCCGCCTGGCCAGGTGGCCGTATGACCACGTGGAAAGGGAGGCTCTGTTTTAAAGGCGGATGAAGAGGAAGGGTATATGGAGACAACCAGCAGTCTCTGCCGTCGGCACTAATTTTTTTTTTTTTTTTTTAAAGCCGAGCTGTGTGGAGTAGGAACTCAGGGTAAAAAAGAGACATGAGCTCACAGTTTCTTAAGAAAGGCTTCCTGGGGGAAGTGTCACTGGTTCTGGGTCTTGCAGAATGAGTCAACTTTGGGTGGTGGATTGAGGAGAGGTAAAGGGAAAAGCATGAGGAAAGGTGTGGTGCTATATTCAAGGAAGATGAGGAGGTGGGCGTAGCTTCTGGTAGAAGGACAACTGAGCAAGACAGAGGCCCCGGATGCCCATTTGGGGGCTGGCTGTGGTCTAGTGAGTGGCGGGAATCTGTGTTTAGGATGGGTGGGTACAGTCAGCAGAGGCCCCCAGGACCCCTGTCCCTTAAGGAAGAGTGTGGAGGTTGTTTGGCAGGTGGCCTGGAAGTGGAGGAGGCTGGAGTCTTTCTAGAACATTCAGCTAGTAACTCACAGAACACTTCTATGAAGCCATTACCCTCAGGATAAAGTCCCAACTCCCAAACGTGGCTTCAAGGCCCAGGGGAACCTGGACCCTGCTGCGGTCTCCTGCCCCCGTCACGCAGCACTGCGGCGGGTCTGAGCGTCTTCCGGCTGCACGCACAGGCGCAAGCTCTCTAGCCTCGGGCCTTCGTGTAGCCTGTCCTTTCTTCCTCCCTCTCCCCTTTCACCAGGCTCTCTCCTGCTCATCCTTTAGATTTCAGTGGGAGATAGGATTCCCTTCTGCAGGCTCTGAATATACCCTGTACTTGTCCCTTCAGACTCTTGAAGATGCTGGTCGTTTCTCCCCCTAGATTGGGGAGGGTGGGGTGGGAGGTGGGGAGATGGGCAGTGTGTCTCTTTTGTTCTCTGGTGTGTATACCCAGTGCCCAGCACAGGGCCTGGCCTGGAGCAGAAGCCCCAGAAATGTTGGGAAAACTGGCCTTGATCTGAGGAGAGATGGAGAGCTGCTCTGGGGGGAGCTGGGGTTTGCCGAGGAGAACCACAGTAAGAGCTAGTCACTGGCGGGCGAGCCCAGGGAAGAAGGAGATGGGCTAGGAGGAGCTTTGGAGCTGCTTTGTCAAGGCCAGGTTCTCTTGTCCAATGAACACCCTGAGCCTCGGCCTCCCTTGAGGAGCTGCCATTCAAGGACTGCACAGGTGAGCTTGGGGCCGAGTCAGGAGGGTGAGGTGCCGCCTGGGGCGGGCCTTGGCTCCTGAGAGGGGCCGACCAAGCCAGCCCAGCTGAGCCCCAAGCTCTGAGCCCCTCCAGCCCTCCTTCGAGAGTTCTGCTGCCTCAACTAACCTGTCTTGTCTCCCGGCCCTCCCACCACTCTGCTCAGCAGGGCAAGGACATACAGCCCATCCTGAGACCCTCACCACACACAGAGGCCAAGGAGGTAAGAGGGAAAGAGAGGCAGCTGGAGAGACCAGGCTCCCTCCCTCCTGGGGCTGGGGCCTGAGTCTCCTAGTCTTTCTTCTTGGCCTTTCAGATCCCTTTTGAGAAGAACTGCGGGGAGGACAAGAAGTGTGAGGCAGATCTGGGGCTCTCGTTCTCCTCTGCAGGGTGAGGCCTCCAACCCCCTGGGCCCTCCTGTGCCACCTGGTGTTTTCCTGCGGCAGCTCCTGGGTGCGGGAAAGAACAGGGCGCTTCGAGTCAGAAGACCCGCGTCTGTACTCACTAGATCTGTCTCGTGGGCCTTCGTTCGCCTCTTGGGGAAATTCCAGTCCCTTGGGCACGCCTGTCAGGATCAGATGAGGTCGAAT
Organism: Phoca vitulina; assembly: GCF_004348235.1. Lineage (NCBI taxonomy): Eukaryota > Metazoa > Chordata > Mammalia > Carnivora > Phocidae > Phoca > Phoca vitulina. Next base: position 10,223,591 of record NW_022589748.1, on the reverse strand, counting down.
CACTCAAAGCCTGTGCACAGGAGCTGATTTGGGTGTATTCATTTTTTTCTAGCCTAGCAGATCCCTCAGTTCTGACAGCCCCCGCCTCTGATCCTGCTTCCTTCACCTGGGCCTCTGTAACTTTTCCCGGCTCTTGCCCCCCAGATCCAGTGTCCTGCGTCTGACCCCCTCTGCCAGCTTCTCTGTGGAGCTGATACTGAATAACTTGGAAGAAGACGCATACTGGGTCCACCTCCACCTGAGCTTCCCCCAGGGACTCTCCTTCCGCAAAGTGGAGATGCGCAAGGTGAGCGCCAAGGCAGGGCCTGCCCCGAGGCCTCCCTTGTCCCCACAGCTCCTGCTCCCCTCGCAGGGCCTCGGGCAGACAGGACAGCCTGAAGATGTGGGCAGCAGCAGGCATGCAGAAGCCTTGCGCCCACATCCGGGTTCTCAGCCTGATGGCCACCCTCACCCTCCATGGGCCTCAGATCCCCCACCAGAGAGGCTGGGGACACCCGCAGGGCTAGCGAGAGGGTCACATGGAATGGAGAATGTGACAGAGGCTTGTGGATCTGGTGACCAAGAAGGTGTTCACAGATTTAGTGAGCGCCCTCTCCCTCCATCCTAAAGGGGACCAACGTGTTTTTGCGGGGTGGCCTGGGTTGCTTTATTTTTATTTTTATTTTTTTAAAGATTTTGTTTATTTATTTGACAGAGAGAGACACAGCGAGAGAGGGAACACAAACAGGGGGGAGTGGGAGAGGGAGAAGCAGGCCTCCCGCAGAGCAGGGAGCCCGATGTGGGGCTCGATCCCAGGAACCTGGGATCATGACCTGAGCCGAAGGCAGATGCTTAACGACTGAGCCACCCAGGTGCCACCAAGCCTGGGTTGTTTTAAATACAACTTTTACTTTGTTAATTCTCAGCGCTGAAGTAATACGTGATCACCACAGAAAGCTGGAAATCACAGAGAAGTTTAGAGAAGACTATCACCCCATACTCTTACAACTCAGCACTTACTACTTTTAATATTTTAGTGTTTATCCTGCTGTGTATGTACACACATACATATAAATTACGTTGCATATTCATTCATCCTGTACTTGTTTTTACTGATGGGCAATTTGTTCTCCATTTGGTTATTTTTCCTCCTTGTTTTTAAAACAAATGGTTATTGTGGTAAAATATATGTAATAGCAAAGGTACCATTTTAGCCCTTTTCAAGCATACAATTCAGTGGCATTGAGAACATTCACGACGTTGTGCCATCGGCATCTGTTTGCAGAATTTTTCCATCATCTCAAACAGAAGCTCTCAATCCATTAAAAGCTGTAATTCCCCATTCCCCACCCTTCGCCCCTGGTCATCTCTCATCTACTTTCCGTCTCTATGAATTGGCCTATTCTAGATTTTTCACAGACGTGGAATCATAGGATATTGTCCTCTCGTGTCTGTCTTCTTCGCTTAGCATGGCATTTGTGAGGTGCATCCATATGACAGCATGGGCCAATTTGCTTTTTAAGGCTGAATAATACTCCATTGTATGGATAGACCACATTTTGTTTATCCGGGCATCTGTCGGTGGACATTTGAATTATTCTCACCCAGCAACATTAAATGCTTCCTCACGGGGCATCTGGTAGAGTGGTGTAGAACTCGAGATCCAGAGTCAGACAGACCTGTGTTCACTTTCCTACCAGATCCCTGCCAGATGACCCAGGGGTGGGACCCGGGGAAGTCACCGGACTTCCCCAAGCCTCTGTTTCCTTATCGAAGTCCCTCCCTGATCTTGAGGCTGAGATCCGTCCTCCCAGAGGATGGTGAAGATGAATGGTTCTATGCTGCTTAGCCCAGGATCAAGGCTCGAGCTCACTTTAAAAATGGTTGCTGACTGTGTAGATCTCACTGTATCCTTACCTGGGATTGTTCAGCGCACCGAACCATTCCTAGCTCTTTGAACTGTTGGATCACTTCTGGATTTTCACAATTATACATCGCGTTGTGGTGAACATCTTTGAATGAAGCCTCTGGCTGTGCCCCTGACTCCCCCCCTCCCCCTGAGAATATGCCCTGGCAGGGACAGAGCAGGGGGACGTGGGCCCTGAGGGTTGGTGGCCTCCGGGAACCTTGGCCTTGCCCACTAAGAAGTCTGTTCCTTCTCTTCTCACCCCCAGCCCCACAGCCAGATACCTGTGAGCTGCGAGGAGCTTCCCGAGGTATCTGAGCTTCTGACCAGGATCCTCTCTTGCAACGTGAGCTCTCCCATCTTCAGAGCAGGCAGCTTGGTGAGTGCCGCAAACCCCGAGGAGCCAAGCAGCCGCTGAGGGGCTTTGGGCTGAGGTAGGGAGGGAAGGGTGCAGGTGATGGGTAAAAAAGCTCCCCCTTCCTACCCCAAAGGGAATGACAGCTTGGACTTTGGAATCAGGCAAACCTGGGGTTGGGTTATTCATTTTGTGACCTTACACGCGACTTAAATGTTTGGAACTTTGGATCCTCATCTGTACAATGGGGGTAAAACACCTATTTATGGGGCTAAATAACAGTGGTCCCCGGTCTCGCAGCAGTTGGGCTTGGGGGCCCTGAGGTGCTTCCCTCCTCATTGCCCTCTCCTCCCCTGCCAGGTTGTCATCCAGATGATGTTTCATACGCTGCTGAACAGCTCCTGGGGGGACTTTGTCGAGCTGCACGCCAATGTGAGCTGGTGAGCAGGCCCCAGGCAGGCGCCCCGGCTCGCAGACGGCCACACGCTCCTGGCCACACGCTTCTCCTAACACTGGCCTCTGCCTTGCCCCCGTGCAGTGACAATGAGGACTCAGGCGTCTTGGGGAACAACTTGGCCACCACCAGCATCCCTGTCCTGTACCCCATCAACATCCTCACTGAGGAGTAAGTCCTGAGCCGCCCACCGGCCCTTTCCTCCCACCTCCACCTCCCCCACCCAGGGCTCAGCCTTGCCCCCCGGGGCTCTCCTTCAGAGCCTCCTCCTTTCCTCTGGCCCCCCAGGGGTCATTAGAACTGATTCCAGCCACAACCCCAAGAGTTTTCAACACCCCAAAGAGTGGAGGCCCTTTAGGAGTTCTGAGATCAATGGTTTACTGATGGAAGAAAAAGCACACGGAGTGTTGACCTTATTTCAGACACTGTGCTCGCCGCAGTGCACAGCTGGGGCCTCCCCTGGAGCTTTCAGCCCCTCAGGGGGCAGCTGCGCCTCTCTCCACGTTCCAGGGAACAGGCAGGCTCGGAGAAGGGAGGAACTCACTCAGAGTCTTAAAGCTAGGAAGCACGGATGCTGGCGTCCGAATTTGGGTCTGTCTGACTCCAAAACCCTGTGCTAGATGCCCCCTGCTTCCTGGGGGCCAGGAGCGCTGGGAGAGAGAAGGAGAAACTGTTCGCAATGGCTCTTGCCCACAGAGAGCTCATAGTCAGGTAGGAGAGGCCAAGCTCACGCGTACACAGAATCAGTGAGTCTCACAAGGTTATGGCGGGAAGGACCCATCGGGATCCCCAGTTGGATTTTCTCATTTACAGAAAAGAGGATGAAGCCCGAAAAGCAGAGTAGCTTTCTCAGGTTGGCTCAGTGAGAGGGGGACAGGGACAGTGACTGAGCCAAGGTCTCTGGTGCTTTTGAAGGCAAATGCCAAACACAATGATATTATCTGGAGTGCAATATGAAATTAGAGCCAGGAGAGGTGATTTGGGTTGGAGGAGTGATGGGAGGGTTCATGGAGAGGTGGGGGCTTAAACTGGGGTCTGGGGAATGAGGGGGTTCAGATAAGGGCCAGGGAGGAGGAAGGACGTTCTCCTGAGAGAGAGAGAGAGAGAGAAGAGCGTAGACGAAAGGAAGCAGCAAGCAGTGGGGTAGATTTGGGGAGCAGGGAGCGCGCAGGTGTGGGGGACAACAGGTGTGTGTGGGGTGCAGCGGGCAGGATTGGACATGGGGGGCTGTGGGCCTGACCCTTGTGGGCAGCAGGGGGCCATCGGCGGATTCCGAGTAGGCAGGTGGCAGGATCAGACAGTGACATTAGGAAGGTCATTGGAAGGATGGGATGGCGAGGAAGCCAGAGGCTGGTGCCATTATGTGGGAGATGAAGGACCCAGAGGACAGTGGAGACCCTCGTGAGGTGGGGACCCTGTGTGGCGGGGAGCACACAGCTCCAAAGGCACATCCGCCTGGGTTCCAGCCCTGGCCCTCCACGGCAGAACGCCGGGCAACAGACAGACCCCTTCCATGAGCCTCACTTTCCAAAGGGAAACAGCAGAGCGCTGGAAGGTTACATGAGAGCAAGGCTGTGTGGTCCCTGGGGGTTCCCTCAGAGGCTTCCCCTGGCCCGGGCCCCTGCCCTGCTGGAGATTGGGTCCTTGTCTTCTCCTCTTTCTACCTCTGCTCTTCCTTCTCTCCACAGCAAGGAAAACTCCACACTGTATGTCAGCTTCACCCCCAAGGGTCCCAAGAGCCACCTTGTCAAACACATCTACCAGGTATGAACCTCCGTGTGAAAAGGCCCTTCTGGGTCACACGGTTTCCAGCCCCATCCTGAGGAAAGCGCGGAGGCTGCAGAGACACGAGCCTCATCCTCGGCGAACCCGGCGCCCTCCGCCTCATCCCGTGATCCTTTCTAGAGCGCCTCACAGCCCCCACGGAAGTGCCTCCAGCTCGTTTCCAGCACTGGATCCTTTGTGGGATCGCAGAGCTTGAGAGCCAGAAGCACTCTGAGAGAGAACCTAGATTTTCATTCACACGTTCAATGAGCCACAGTTCTAGTCTAGGTACTTTTCTCTTACCTAAGTCCGTCAGGGCCCCTGACCCGGTTCTCTGCCTGGTGCTTTATATATGTGACCCCCTCCCCTGTGATTCTCACCCCAGAAGGTAGAGGCGTGGCCATTCCCAGCGTGCAGATGAGACATCCACAGCACAGAGAGGCCGAGTAACTTGCCAGGTTACCCAGCCACTAAAGGGGAAAGGTCAGATTCCAGCACTTATTGGAATACCAAATTTCATGTGTTTAACCTCTGTGTTAATGATCTGTCACTTCTCATGCCATATGCTCGGAGCTGTAATAGCAATCTTCACGGGAACAAAGAAGAGGGAGGCCAGCCCCTGAGACTAAAGCTCCAGGAGTCTAAGGCCTTTTTAGATGTAACCTCAGAGAGGAGTAGGCACTGACCGTGCGGAAGGCACTCTTGTTTTCCCATGGAGGAAACTGAGGCCCCAAAGAGAAACTGTCTTTGCCCAAGGCTGTGTTGGCGTCAGGGCAGACTGGGGCAGGAACCCAGCAGGAAAGGGACCCCAGGCAGGTAGCCCGTTTAGAACAGAGGCTGGAGCCATCTCCTCTGGAATAGATGATGGAGGAGAGGGGCCCTTGGGGAGGTCAGATGCCCATTTGCATAGAGAATGGCCAGCAGGGTTGGTTTCTAGTGCTGTTCGCTGGGATGCCTCTGGGCTCCCCGAGGAGGTTGGCAGACTAGTCCTTCTGCCAGCAGAATAGTGGGGAAGACTTGGACAGGCATGGATCCAAGCCCCAACTCTACCCCTGGATCTCTGTGTGACCTTGGGCCAAGGGCTTAACTGTCCATGCCTCAGTTCCCTGCTGTGACAAATGGCGTTCGGCACGAGAACTTGCAGGTGTTGTGAGGTTGAAGTGGGGTACTTACTCCCCGTGGAGTGCTTGGCCCGGTGCCTGGGGAGTGGAGGCTGTTAATGGCTGAGGCGGGTCTTGGGCCCCAGCCTGGAGATTCCGCAGCGACTGTGGAAGCCTGCTTCCCTTCTTGCCCCACTCCTCTGGGAGCCAACTCAAACCTTTTGCGCTCCCCCCTGCCCCCACACACCCCATCTCTCTCTCTCTCGGGGTAGTCATCAGAGCCAGATGCCTCCGGCCACCCCCAGCCACATCAGCACCCTCCAGCATCTTAAGCTCTGCATTTGGCTCCCTGCCGCCTGGCCCACCGCGCAGCCACTCTTGCTAAAGGCCCTAATGATGTCTGTTTTAACGAAACCCAACTAGGCGTGGGACACTGGGGATCTTTCCCTCTTGCCGGAAGCTCTCCTGTTAGGCCCCTTTTGCCACAGGGACGTCAGCTGGGGTCTGTTGTGAGCTCAGCAGGCATGGTAATCCAGTGAGAGCTGGGCAGCCGGCCCATGGGGTCTTCTTCCTCATGGGCTCCCTCTCCCCTGGCCGGTTAGGCGCATAGGCTTCAGCCAGACCTGAAATCTTTTTAAAGCTCTGCCATTTCAAGCTGTGTGGCCTTGGGCAGTTTAGTTAACCTCTCTGAGCCTCAGTTTTTCAATCGGTAAAATGGGGATGATAACCGCACCTACTTTAGGTGGGTCCATCATCCAAGGAAGGTGATAGAGCACAGCCCATCCAGTCTCTGGAGGCGCAGCCTGGGCTCAGATGCCCGCTCTGCTCCCCGATCACTTCAGACAGATTCTTCTCCCTGAACCTCAGTCCTCCCCTCTGTGACACGGGGACAGTGCTGCCCGCCACAGACAGCGGCACTCGGCCAGAACCACAGGATGCCCAGCGAGCTGAGCGTTCGGCAAATGGCGATCGTTCTTACGTGCGTCTCCCCACGCGCCCCATCTTCACTGCCCGCCCGGCATGGGTTCCCACAGTTCGCGTCCCCCTCCCAGCTCGCAACTCCGCACCACGACCCTCCTGCTCCCCCGGCGCGCCTGGCCCTGCAGCCTGTCACTGCTCTCCGCCCAGATGCCCTCGAGCATCTTTTTCTGCCTTTTAACAGCTTTATGATAGAATGAGATAAAAGTCACAGTCCATACGATTTACCTGCTTTTATGAAAAAAGATTTTATTTCAGAGAGAGAGAGCACACAAATGGGGGGAGGGGCAGAAGGAGAGGGAGAAGCAGGCTTCCTGCTGAGCAGGGAGCCCCAAAGCAGGGCTTGATCTCAGGACCCTGGGATCGTGACCTGAGCCGAAGGCAGACACTTAACCGACTGAGCCACCCAGGCACCCCTGATATACCTGCTTTTAAAGTGTACAGATCAGGGGCACCTGGGTGGCTAAGTCCCTTAAGGGTCTGACTTTGGCTCAGGTCGTGATCTCAGGGTCCTGGGATTGAGCCCTGAGTCGGGCCCCCTGCTCAGCGCGGAGTCTGCTTCTCCCTCTCCCTCTCTCTCTGCCCCTCCCCCTGCTGGTGCTCTCTTTGTCTCTCTCTCAAATAAGTACATAAAATCTTTTAAAAAAAATAATAAAGCATATGGTTCAGTGGCTCTTAGTATATTAGTAAAGTTGTACAATCATCACCACAATCTAATTTTAGAAGATTTTCATTATTCCAGAAAGAACCTTTATGTAGGGGAGGAATCCTACAGTATGGGGTCTTTTGTGACTGGCTTCTTTGAGTTCGCATGGTATTTTCAGGGGTCATCCGCGTTGTAGCCCGGGCCAGTTCTATATTCTTTTTTATTGCCAGATAATATTACATCGTGAGGTAGGCTGAGCTAGATTTGTCCGGGCGTCACCTGGTGGGCATCTCGGTGGTTTCCACTTTTTGGCTTTTATAGACCGTGTTGCTTGAACATTCCTGCACAAGTTTTGGTGCAGACTCGTTTTATTTATCCTGGGTATATACCTAGGAGCGCAATTGTCCCTCTTGAAGCTTTGTCTCAACATGTTCTAAACCAAATGTATCACTTTCCCCTAAGCCAGCATCACCTGAGGGGTGCTCAAAAGCACCCTTTTCCTCAAGCAGAACTTCCAAGTCCGGGTGAATTTGTCCTTCCTCCGTGCCGGGCCCCCCTGCCTCCTCAACTTCTATTCCGTATTCCCTTGTCTCCTTGGCCCCCACTACTGTTCAGACTCAGGTTCCTCTCCCTCTTACAGCTGTTGGCACAGGCTCCCGGCTTGGACCTCGGCCTGCCTTCCCCACCTCTTTCCGTTCTGGGCCTGGCGTGAGGGAGCCCCCCAGAGCCTGCCCTCCTCAGCTGTCTTCCGTGACTCGCCTTGCCTAGTTGAGGGTCCCCTGATTTCTGGCCTTAGGCTTTCTGGGCACACAGTCTCACCCCAAGTCTCCTTTCCAGACGTATGTCCTACCTCCTCTCTGTCCCAGGCCCCCTACCTCCCGCCGTGTCACACTCGCCTGGTGCTGTCCTGACTCCCCACATTTTCGCTCCCTGGGTGCCTTCCGCCATCTTCATCTGTTCCAGTCCTCTCTGTCTTCCACGGTTAAAGTCAAATGCTGCCTCTGACATTAGGCCTTTTCAATTTAACATACCTGATATTTTTCAAGCGTCCACAAATGTTTGTCGAGTGACTAATGGTAGAACCTCTCCAACTGGATATTAGTTTCCCTGTTTGGCCTCCCTGAGCCGTGGTTCCATGGTGCTACTCCTGAGTCACTTTCTTCTCCGATTCTGGGTCTCCCAGGCCTCGCACAGTTGGCCCTTTCATCTAAAAGGTACTCAGGACTTGTTTCTTAAATCAGTTCAGTGCCCTCGCCAAAGTGAGTCCTTCCCAACCTGCGTTGTGCCAACAATTTTTGCATCTATCCTTGTTAGATGCCCTTCGTTCTTTCTTCCGCTTATTCAGGCATCGATTTTTCTGGAGGTCTGCTGTGTGCTAAGCAGTGTGTCAGGCAGCAGGGAATTGCTAGGGAAAGAAGCCACAGGGGCTGCCGTCACGGAGCGTGCAGTCCGTGGACAGACAGACCCACGTCCTGCTGGGAACGGGGAGCGCTGTGGGAACACGTGGCGGGGTAGCCGCGCTCCCCTGGGGGCATCAGCCGAACCATCAGAGATGATACTTGAGTGGTACCTTGCCAGGTGTGCGAGGGTCTGCCCCGAGGAGAAGGCAGAGGGGCATAGGTAGCCCGCGCTGGCCTGACGTCTCCCCCACGCGTCCCTCGGGCCTCAGCCAGTGAGGATTGCCTCTGGAGGGGTGGTTGGAGGGGCGGCTGGAGGGGCGGCTGGCATTTAGGGCTCTGCAGGCCCGCGTCCTCTGTCCTAGGTGAGGATTCAGCCTTCTGTCTATGACCACAACATACCTGCCCTGGAGGCCTTGGTTGGAGTGCCGGGGCCTCACAGCGAGGGGCCCATCACACACAAGTGGAGTGTGCAGATGGTGAGTACTGCCCAGAGGGGGGACAGACACCCAGGTCGGTGGGAGTGAGCCCATAAAGGGGTACAGATGTGTGGGAAGGGAGTGAGGATGGATGCATCCTGCTGGGCTCAGTGATTTCTGAATCTGCCAAGAGCCAGTGGGTGCTGATGCCCCAGATCCGGCGAGTGGGGAGGGAGGCCACGTTGTGGCCTTAAGGGGCCAGCGTCTTCTCTCTGCTCTGGACTAACCTAAGGCCCCGTCTCATCATTCCTAGGAGCCTGCTGTGACCTGCCATCGTGAGGATCTCGAGAGGCTGCCCAGTGTGGCTGAGGTCCGGGCCCAGGGGCTCAGAAGTTGGGGTGGGGGCTGACAGAGTGCAGGTGGGAAGACAGGCCTCACTGACCTCTGCTCTCTTCATTCTTGGCAGCCTTGTTTGCCCAGAGCCAAGTTCCACTGCCCACTTACCTTCAAGGAGGAGATCCTCGTCCAAGTGACCGGGACTGTGGAGCTGGTGGGAGAGATCGAGGTAGCACCTGCTGGCAACAGACGCAGGGGGTGGGGAGAGCCCAGGGGCTGAGCTGTGGGCTTCCCCACCAGATGGGCTTCCTGCATTTTTCTCTAGTACCCGGATGCAAAGCCCTGATATTTCCACAGCGGCAGATGAAAGAGAACCACGATTTGCTTGAAATTTGCAGGGCTGTTTTCATGGGTCTATGGAGGGTTCTTCTGGGTTCTCTGCAGGAAAACTTTCCTGCCAGCCGTGGGACGTGGCCCATTAGGACGCTACGGTAGAGAACTCAGAAGCCGTGGTGCACCCCGCTGCGGCCCCTTCTCCTCGGCTTCTCCCCCTCAGTCGAGGTGGGGTCAGAGGTCAGTGGGTTCTGCTCCTGTTCCCCTGGCCTGACGTCTCCCCCACCCCTCCCGCAGGCCCCCTCCATGTTCAGCCTGTGCAGCTCCCTCTCCATCTCCTTCAACAGCAGCAAGCACTTCCACCTCTACGGCAGCAACGCCTCCCTGGCCCAGGTATGGCTTTGCCTCCTCAGAAGCTTCGGGAACAGAGGGCAGCAGGGGGCTCCGCGGAGCCCCAGGGCAGAGCTGGAAGAGCTCGACCCAGAAGTGGGAGGGCCCCGTGGGAGGTGTGGGCTGGGCCCAGAAGGAAGAGCTTCCCGGCGCTCAGAGCTGTGGGCCTTGGCGAAGGCCGTGCTGGATGCCGTGGGCACCCCGCTACCACTTGGCAAGCGGGCCCCACGGTCACCCGTCTGAGACGTGTCAGGCAGAGATCAATTCGATGGCAGCTCAGCAAAGGGTACCCACCCCGTGCCCACTCTGAGCATGACGGGAAAGTGCTCGAAGCAGAGCGAGCAGCGAGTGTGGGGGCCCAGGCCACCCAGGCGGGAAGCTCGGAGCAGGGGAAGGGAAGCTGCACCTCAGCCAGATTCTGGAAGGTTTTGCATGCTGAGCTGAGATTCTGGCATTTCATTCTGGGCCCGAGGAAGCCATGTCAGGGCTTCCGATGGGTGGTGTGCACGTTTCCCAGCTCGCTCGGGCGGCTGCACGGAGGTTCACTGGGGAGAGGCGTCGGGGCCAGCCTGGCGGTGTCGGGCCGCAGTCCCGACCAGAAACGCGGAGACCTCGCCATTCACAAGCATGCGGAGGTGGGAGAGCCTTCTCCTTACAGCCCCTTCTCTCCTCCTGCAGGTCATCATGAAGGTTGACATCGTCTACGAGAAGGAAATGCTCCATGTGTACGTGCTGAGCGGCATCGGGGGGCTCTTGCTGCTGCTGGTGATTTTCGCTGTCCTCTACAAGGTGGGGGCTGCTGGGAGCCACGCGCCTGCCTGAGACAACCAGGCTGGGAAAGGGAGTCGGGGCGGAGAATGTCATGTCAGGATCAGGGAGCGTTAAAGCTAGAGGCGGCCTCAGCCTCCTCGCTCCTTCTACAGATAAGGCTGGTGCGGCCCAAAGAGCAAGGGAGACTTCCCCCCCATCCCTCCACCAAGCACTGGCAGAGCCAGGACTGGGGACCTGGGGAAGGGGGCTGCGCCCACATCTCAAGGGCCGGGCCCTGGGACAGAGCGACATCCCACAGACATGGTCCCTGCCTTTGGGGGGCTCACAGTCTAATGGGGGAGACAGACGGGCGCACGCATGGTAAGGGCTGCACTCAAGGGCCTTTGTGCTGGAGCCTCGCTTAGGCTGGGGGAGTCCGGGAAGGCCTCCCGGGAGAGGAGGCATTTGAGTTGGGATTTGAAGGAGGAGTCGCCAGGTGAAGAATGCCAGAGGGCAGGTGTTCCATATGAAACCCTCAAAGAGTCCAGCAAAAGACAACGCAGAAAATCGGTTTCTTCCTGTTGCCCTCCCAGAGGGTTGTCGCTAACAACCACTCGGTTTCTGTTCTTCCAGGTTCTAATTTTGTTGTTTAAATATGTGTATACGTGTGAGCATGAGAGAAACAAAGAGAAAAGTCAGTGTTTGTGTACACAGGTAGAAAACGTAAATGGGGGGCGCCTGGGGGGCTCAGTCGTTAAGCATCTGCCCTCGGCTCAGGTCGTGATCCCAAGGTCCTGGGATCGAGCCCCGCATTGGGCTCCCTGCTCTGCGGGAAGCCTGCTTCTCCCTCTCCCGCTCCCCCTGCTTGTGTTCCTGCTCTCGCTGTGTCTCTGTCAAATAAATAAAATCTTAAAAAAAAAAAAAAAGAGAGAGAAGAAAACGTAAATGGAAGGATACCATATAAACTGCTTGGGAGCTTGTATTTCCCGCCGGATATTCCATCTTGCTCTCTCCGTGTGAGCCCAGTCAGATGCACCTCTTATTCTTTAACCTGGCTGGTTTGCTGCTGTCTTGATGGCCCACCTTTTATTTAGACAAGATCCCCACGGATAAGCATTTAGATTGTTTGTAATTTCTACCTATTTTTTTAAAGATTATTTATTTATTTATTTGATCGAGAGAGGAGAGAGAGAGAGCAGAGCAAGGGAGAACACAAGCGGGGGGAGGGGCAGAGGGAGAGGGAGAAGCAGACTCCCCACTGAGCAGGGACCCCCCCCCACTTGGGGCTCGATCCCAGGACCCCGAGATCATGACCTGAGCCAGAGGCAGATGCTTAACCCACTGAGCCACCCACGCGCCCCTAATTGCCACCTATTTTAAACAGTGACCAAAAATGGCTCTTGGCTCCCACATATTTGCACACTTGTCCTACTCTGAGCATGACGGGAAAGGGTAGGGGCTTCTTTAGAATTAATTCCTGGAGCCGGAATGGCTAAGCCAAAGAATATATACGTTTTGGAAAAAAAAAAAGAATACGTATGTTCTGAGCTTTCAGCACAGAGTACGTGGCCCATACGAAGCACCATGTAAGCGCAGGCTATCGCTGTTAGTATTCCCGGATATTGTCAAACCGCCCACCCCAAATATTGGTCCGTGACATTTTGATGAGCCTGAGGAATAAACTGTTAAACATACAGCTTTTCAACATACTGCCAGGAAGCTCGCCCCGTCCCTGGAGCGGATACCACGCACCCGTGGCGCGCACGACTCATTACCATGAAGGGTGCTTTGATGTTTTGCCAAGGCCGATTGGTCCGGAGTGTTCCATGGACTTTCCTCACTCCAGTTTTGTCTTCCTGCAGTTTGGCTTCTTCAAACGGAACCTGAAGGAGAAGATGGAGGCCACTGCAGAAGCTTCCAATGGAATCCCTAGAGAAGACTCGGAGAAGCCAGTGTCCCAGGAAGAGGCTGGGGACCCGGGCTGCCTGGAACCCCTCCACGAGGAGGAGGCCCAGGATGGGGACGGCAAAGACTGAGGCCCCGGCCTGACGCAGAGGGCCCACGACTGGACTCGGGATGCCAGCTGGCCCTCGGCCTCTACCTGTGTCTCGCTGTGTGTCTTCGGGCAAGTCACTGCCCCCACCTGGGCCTCCGTGTCGCTGTCTGGAACATGGCGCTCACTCCTGCCTGCCTGCTCTGCGGGCTCATGGTGAGGGCCCCTGAGGGATGGGCGGGCAGGCCACAGAGGGGAGGCCTTGTCATGGTCAGCTGGCTCTGGCTGGCCCCGGTCCTTCTTAGTATCCTCCCCTGGAAGACTATATGTGATCTAAACCTGGAAAAACTGTCATATCAGGACGTAGTGACTCTCTCGGCCCTCACACACACCTGCCCTTGGATGTCCCCAGAGGCCTCAGACTCCCAGAACCTTGCCCTTCACTCTCTCCTGCCCGGAGTCCTGTCAGCTTTCCATCTGCTGCTGGAGAGCAAACCTGATCCATGTCACTGCTTTGCTCTGGGGCTGGAGCCCAAGTTCCTGAGCATGCCTTCCAGAATCTGCAGAATATCTTTAACATGCCAGTGCAAATTCGGGCCCCTGTTGCCTTCCTGGCCTCCTCCAGAGACTCCCCACCTCCCTTCCTGAGCTCCAGTTACACCAGCCTTCCTCACGAGCCAAGCTCCTTCCTGTCTCACTGCCTTCACCCAGACTGCTCCCTCTGCCTGGAACATTCCTGCACTCTCCTTCATTGCGTGGATCATGTTTGCTACTTAATGCTCATCTCTCAAATCCAGCCATGGACTCCATGGGGGTAGGGACCGTACCAGTCATGTTCACCTTGGTAACATCACAGAGCCAGGCACACAATTTCACCGAACTAGGGAGGGTGCCAGTGGGAAGATGGAGAAAACGTTTGGGTGGGCCCATGGCATCTCCACCCTTCAAGCCTCAGTCTTTCCCTGGGCTCTGGCCTCCTTGCTCCACAGCCCCCACGGGGACGCCCCACGCCCCACCGTGGCCCCCACCGGGAGGCTGTGAGCTCAAGGCGCCCGTCGTGTCTGTCCACCCGGCTCCCAGCACCAAACACAGTGCCTGCCAATGTTTACCCAATAAATGTGAAAATCCGTCCAATTTTGTGATGTTTTTATGCTGGTGCCCCATTCTGGCCTGGCTCAATTAAATGAACATTTCCTTCTCAACCCTTTCTCTAAGTGGGACCCAAACAGCTCTTCTCTTTTTTCTTTTCTTTCTTTTTTCTTTTTCTTTTTTGTTATGACAACCCTCAGAGACTGACCTGCATAAGGCATTGACAATTCATTAAGGTGTGAGACTAGACCCTCCCTGGCCTTTTTCTAAAAAAACAACAATTGGTGGGGCTTGATCCCGAGGCCCCCACCTTTAGGAGGGACAGAGGGGCTCCTCGCTGCTGCCCTCTTGTGGTCAGTAGGACCCTGGGGGGGATGGGGGGAGAGGGGGCAGAATATGGAGTAATTTTCAGCCCAGCTCTCTGGGTCCAGCACTGGGAGCTGAGAAGCAACATTCGGTCTCCCAAGCAGTGACCTTTGAGGGCTCCCTTCTGCTTACAGGGTGTAAGCGAACATTCTCGAGCCTGGCACACAAGACCCAGAACAGTATTTCAAAGCCTGCCAGCCTCTTCCACCTCCTCAACCCCCTTCTGGTCCAGCACCCAAGGAACCATGGGGCTGGCTCATAAGAAAGACCTCAGGAAGGAAGAAGTGAGGCCCATTTTCCCAGAGAGGGGGAAAAATGTTCTAATGGTCAGAAATACCACAGAAATGCTAAAAGTGCATGCAGTTATCTGTAGGTCTCGTGAAGCCCATCAGCTTCTATGGATTCACGCAGTATTTCTTTTTTTTTTTTTTTTAAGATTTTATTTATTTATTTGACAGAGAGAGACAGCGAGAGAGGGAACACAAGCAGGGGGAGTGGGAGAGGGAGAAGCAGGCTTCCCGCCGAGCAGGGAGCCCGACGCGGGACTCGATCCCAGGACCCTGGGACCATGACCTGAGCCGAAGGCAGATGCCCAACGACTGAGCCACCCAGGCACCCCTCACGCAGTATTTCTTGAGAGTTCTGTGTCAGGGCCCACTCTGTGCCCCGAGGGCACAGTGATGAACATGACAGACAAGTCCCTGCCCCCAGGAAGCATCACCCCAGTGGGAAAACAGAGTGAAAAGGTAGAAATGTGATTCCACGTGGCGGAGGGGTTGTGAAGAAGATAAAGCAGGATAGCAGGCTGGAGAGTGATGGGGAGGGTCCTCTTACATCGCTGATGCTCTGTAACACACACACACCCAAAAAGTGAACATTTTCATCAGGTTGGGAGCAAAATAGCACAGAAAATCTGGGAGGTTCATTTCAGGAACAGACCTGCCCAGGAATCTATATCCCCGCTCCCTTAAGAGCCCCCGTCCTCAATTACCCACGTCCTTCCCCGCCCGTGTCTTTGCAAATGCTGTTCCCCTTGCCAGCCCGTCCAATTCCAGCCCATTTCTATCCTTTAAAATCTTCCTACTTCAAAGCACTCTCAAGCTTTTCTCATCCCCTCGGTTCCTAGACGAAATGACCCATTTCATCTTCACTTTGTACCCCTTCAGTACACATAACACGATGTGGGCTCCTCCCTCAAGACTGGGAGGTTCTAGAAGGCAGGATTCAGTCTTTGCTCACTTGTGTTACCAACACTGACCCCTCCCCAGGGCTGGCAACAAAGAAGACGTTCAATAAGTGTTTGATTCAGTGGCCTTCACATGTTTAGGGCTCAGGACCTCTTTATACTCTTAAAAATTAAAGATCCCCAGAGTTTTTGTTTATATGGGTTATATCTATTGGTGTTTGTCCAATTAGAAATTCAAATGGAGAAAAATTTAAAACATATGGACACCCAAGTCCACATCGCCCACAAGCTGTCCGAATGATGACCTATGTTCTCACAGGCCATGTAGCCTCTGGAAAACACCGTCCTCGTGGCACAAAGTGAAAAAGTAACACCTTAGTATCATTGGGAAAATAGTCAAAACTAGGCAGGTTTGAGTCCAGGCTCTGCTGCTTCGCAGCTGTGCCAGGTGGGGCCATTACTTACCTTCTCTGGGACTCATTTCTTCATCTGTAAAATGGGAATGATAACTGTATATCCCTCAGAGCTATTGTGAACATGATATAACACTTGCAAGTGGTCTAGAACTTTTGGGAGCACATGTGTGCTTGATAAAGGTGGGGAATAGAAATCGTTTAGTTGTGCGATGCCTGGGTGGCTCGGTTGTTGAGTGTCTGCCTTTGGTTCGGGTCGTGGTCCCAGGGTCCTGGGATCGAGTCCCACATCGGGCTCCCTGCTCAGTGGGGAGTCTGCTTCTCCCTCTGCCTGCTGTTCCCTCTGCTTGTGCTCGCTCTCTCTCTCTCTCTCTCTCTCTGACAGATAAATAAATAAAATCTTTTTAAAAAAATGGTTTAGTTGTGGAGCACCTGGCTGGCTCAGTCGGTGGAGCAGGCGACTCTTGATCTCGGGGTCATGAGTTCAATCTCCACGTTGGGTGGAAAGATGACTTTTTAAAAAAATGGTTTAGCTGTGCAGGACGATGTGGTCAAAGCGGCATGCTGGACTGCAAAAGACCTGGCACTGGAGTCCTAGTTCTTTGTGGTGACCTTGAGAAAGATGCATGCCCTTCCTGGGCTGCTTTGCCCCACCTGGGATCTGAGGGAACCTCAGGAGCTGTTGTGTGGAAGAGAGGGGTGGCGGCCGAGCAGCTGAGGCCCCCCTCACTTGACCTGCTTTAAATGCTAAGGTTCATAAGTAGCATGCAGGCTCCTTTATCAATTAAGCACCACAAGCACCGTGCCCAGGGCCCCCCGGCTTTCAATGGCCTACAGACATGTTTGGGAGCTGAAAAAAAAACAACTCCAAAGTACAAAAATTAAGTTGTATAATTGAAATAAGTGTTAAAGTAAATGTCTACAAATGTAATATGTCAGGTAGTCAAATGCAGTTCTAATTAACATCTGTAGTTACATATATGAACTATATGAAATATGGAGTATTTTAATATTTGAAATTATGTGTAGTAGGGTATCTGTACAAAAATGTGCATAAAGTTTACAAAGGTCTTTAAAAGACCGAGATTTTACTTGAAAAATAATGTTCTACTCTCAAAAATAATTAACACTTTAAAAAAACACCAAACACAACCAAACTGTGTTGAACTACGTGATTTCTTTTTTTTGTTTTAAGATTTTATTTGTTAGAGAGAGAGAGAGAGAGCGCAGAAGCAGGGGGAGTGGCAGGCAGAGGAGAAGCAGGCTTCCCGCCGAGCCGGGAGCCCGAAGCCCGAAGCCCGAAGCCCGAAGCCCGAAGCCCGAAGCCCGAAGCCCGAAGCGGGGCTCGATCCCAGGACCCTGGGATCATTACCTGAGCCGAAGGCAGACGCTTAACAACTGAGCCACCCAGGCGCCCCAAACTGTGTGATTTCTAAGGCTCCTTCCAGAGCTTGCAGAACATAAAAGAGGCTGGATAGAAACATCCTTGGAGAAGTTATTTGCTCTTGACAAGTTATAAGGCCCCGAGGATGGGTGTGGGGCTGGGGGTGACTTGAGGCTTCGAGACCCAAGAGCCCTTATAGAGCCCTGATTCCCTCGCCTGCCTGTGCGGCCGAGCTGCTGGAGCTGACGGAGCCAGGCAGATGTGGTCTGAATGTCTCACCTGCCTTCTCTCCACAGAGTGACTTTAAGCAGGTAAGAGCTCTGGGAACTCATTTCTCCTTATCCCTGAAAGAGAATGAAAAAATCTTCGCAGGGCCATCGGGCCCTTACAGGCATTCATCTCAAGATGTTCCTGGCAGCGGGTGATTCCCCAGGGTGTGGCCTGTCCTACAAATGTAATATGTCAGGTAGTCAAATGCAGTTCTAGTTAACATCTGTAGTTACATATATGAACTATATGAAATATGGAGTATTTTAATATTTGAAATTATGTGTGGTAGGGTATCTGTACAAAAATGTGCATAAAGTTTACAAAGGTTTTTAAAAGACCAAGAGATTTTACTTGAAAAATAATGTCAATAAGGTCAAGGCAGGCCACACCCCAGGATCCCACAGACTCACCGCTAACACTGACTCTCCATTCTTTCCTGAGAGCCCCGTATTAGGAGGGCTGAGGCTCAGATAGGAAAGAAAAGTAGGATAAAGGCCGGGTGGGAGCAGGGTGATCCCAATAGGCCCAGGGGTCCTAAAAAAGAGGCAGAGGTGTGGCAAATCAGGCCCAGCCTGGTGGGTTGGTCTTAAAGGCTAGAGTTGTTTAATCCTCTCACTGGGTCCCCTATGTGCCCCCTACAGGTGGGGTCGGGACTGCAGGCACTCTCTGTGGTTCTGGGCACTCCAGTCTGCACAAAGTGATGGCCGGAGGTTCCGGCTGGGGAGGGGAGCGGAGGATGGCACGGCTAGACGCAGGGAGCCAGAAAGAGATGGAACACAGGCTCTACGCCTGGCTATGAGAACAGGGTCTGTTCTCTGGCCCAAGGACAGACCCTCTGTGTTTGGTAGAAGGGATAACCCACAAAGTCGAAGGCTTTCTCACCCCTCCCACACTGGGCTCCCTGTGTGTTTGTGCAGCATTCAAAGCATGAGACAAGACTTGGGGATATACGGGCAGCTCACGTCTCCTCAGCATCAGATTATAAGATTCCAGGGAAACTTGGAACATAAAAGCGCTTCCCAGACGGGCCCCTACGGCTTCACTGGCTCCGTGTACTTATCACTGAGTGTTTCCCGCTGCCCGGGGCACTGCCCATGCACACATTTTAAGGACAAGTCTCTTTTGCCACATAAAGGTTTTTATTGAACTCAAATTCAGGGGCTCCAAAGCCTGAGGAAGACAAGGGAGGCTGGGGTTTGCACTGAGGCCCAAGCCCCACCCCAGGGCCCACTCCCCACCCCACCTACCCTCACCCCTTCCTGACTCAAGGAGGGTCTCAGTAGCTACCAATCTAAGCTACCCCACTCTAATTAAGTAACCCTCCCCCCTCCCCCCACCCCCGCCCAGCGCTTTGCCAAGCCAGGCACCCACCGAGGGGCACGCTGCCGCCCAGGCCAGCTCTCTGCCGACCTCTCTCCTGGATCTCTCCCAGAACCTCCCACTGCCTGCCTGGCCTCTCTCCAACCCCTCTTCGGAGCCCATTTCCCATAAGTCTCCAGGGCCCGTAACTTCCGGCACCCCGGCCCTAGACTCCTCCAGCCGCCCCCCGGCTTTCCCACTATGCCCCCTAAAGGTTTCTCTCCAGCCCCCTGGCCCCTTCTCTCGCGCCCACCGCCTCCCCCGCCCCGGGCGGGGCCCCAGGTCAGCGCCGGCCGGCCGCGTGGGTCCGCTGGTGGCGGATGAGGTCGGAGCTCTGCGAGAAGGCTTTGCCGCAGTCGTCGCACTTGTAGGGCCGCTCGCCGCTGTGCACCCGATGATGCTGCAGCAGCGTGGACGAGCGGCAGAAGCCCTTGCCGCACACGGCGCACCGGTAGGGCCGCTCGCCCGTGTGCGAGCGCTGGTGCTGAATCAGCGTGGACGAGCGGTTGAAGGTCTTGCCGCAGTCGGGGCAGCTGTAGGTGCGGCCCGGCAGGTGCGTGCGGGCGTGGATGGCCAGCACCGAGCTCTGGCCGAAGCGCTTGCCGCACTCCGGGCACTTGAAGGGCTTCTCGCGGGCGTGGCTGCGGGCGTGCGGGATGAGGGCCGAGCGCTGCGAGAAGCTCTTGCCGCAGATGCCGCAGCTGAAGGGCCTCTGGCCGGTGTGCACGCGCTGGTGACTGCGCAGGGACGAGTTCTGGCTGTAGCACTTGCCGCACTCGGGGCAGCTGTAGGGCCGCTCGTGGCTGTGCGTGCGCTGGTGCCGCAGGAGGTAGGAGCTGTCGCCGAAGGCCTTGCCGCAGTGCGGGCACTTGTAGGGCTTCTGACCAGAGTGGGTGCGCTGGTGGCGAAGCAGGTAAGAGCTGTCGGCGAAGGCCTTGCCACAACGGGGACACTTGTAGGGCCGCTCGCCCGTGTGGGTGCGCTGGTGTTTGATGAGGTCAGAGCTCTGGGAGAAGGCCTTGCTACACACCTCACATTTATAGGGCTTCTCACCCGTATGGATGCGCTGGTGCTGGATCAGGGTGGAGCCCCGCCCAAAGCTCTTCCCGCAGATGCCGCAGATATTAGGCCGAGGGCCCTGCCCCCCCCCTGGCCCGGCCACCCCGCCTGCCTGGCCCCCGAAGGGCCCCCGTCAGGCCCAGGGGATTCTGGAGCATCTCAAACTGGGGTGTGGCCAGCAGGGCCCCTGTGGGCATCTCAAAAGGTGGCCCTAGGGGCAGGCCCCCTGTGGGCTGCTCCCCAAACCCCTGGGTGAAGGAGTCCAAGGGGTGGACTCCCAAGGGGATGCTCAAGGGATTCTTTTCCTCAGGATTGAGAAGCATCTCTGCACCTTCCTGAAATTTGGAACTTTGAGCTTCAAATTCAGGGCTTTGGGTTTTGAACTCAGGATTCTGGGCCTCATATCCCGGGCTCTGGGATTCATACCCAGGGCTCTGGGGTCCATACCCAGGGCTCTTGGGTTCATACCCAGGGCTCCGGGGTTCATATCCAGGGCTCTTGGGGTCATACCCAGGGCTTTGGGGCTCATACCTAGGACTTTGGGGTTCAAACTCAGGGCTCTCTGATTCAGGGCTTCTGGGTGCAAATTCAGGGCTTGGGGGCACAAACCCAGGGCTTCGGGACTCAAAACCTGGGCTTTCAGGCTCAAACCTGGGGCTCTGGGGTTCAAACTCGGGGCTTTGTGGCTCAAACCCAGGGCTCTGGGGTTCAAGCCCAAAGGGTATCTCTTCGACCTCATAGTCCCCAGTGCCTTCTTGTTGAGACATTTCTTCTTCCTCATTCTCACTCATGTTGCCTGCAGGATCAGAGAATTACAGAAAACCCAGATTGTGCGGGGCCTGGAAGGTCATTTGGTCCCACCACTAGTTGCCACAAACCTCTCCCTCCTCCTCCAGCAGGGTCGCTGGCCCTGGAGCAGGTGCTGAAATTCCCACCTCCCCCTCCGCCGACCCGGGACTTCCAGTCCCCGCCCCCGCCTCCTCCAAGTCCCAGGTGTCCCAACCCCCCGCTCTCTTCCCCTCCCACGGCCCACAGCCCCCTCTCCCGCTCCCGGGCACGCTCCTCAGAGAGACGCTCCCTCCCTCACCTTTGAGGGACCCTTCGGGGCTCCCCAGTTCGTCAGGACTTTGCACATCCCCGGGCTCAAGGCCCCACGGCGACGCCTCCCGTTCCATCCCCGCCGGCTCCCAGTACGGCGGCGGCGGCGGCGATGGCGGACGATCCTGCGACCAGGCCTGAGTACCCTGAGACCCGGGCCCTCGCCGCCCGCCTGCTCAGCGCCGCCCAGGGGACCCGGCGGCCCAGACCGGGCCCCTGAGGCCGGACGTCTTGACCCCGGGCCTCTCTGGCCGGCCGGGCCCCTCCCCTACCCGCGGCCCCGCCCCCACCCACAAGGTCTCGCCTTGCCCTGGGGCCCTCCAAGGCCCCCGTGCGTCGTGGCCTCGGAGGCGAGGGTCTTCACGACTCGCCCTGCCGCCCCCGGACGCCGCTCCCCGCCCGCGACCCCGCCGTCTGGCCCCCCAGCCCGGGCTGGGCTGCGGCTGTCCGACCCCCTCCCCCCTCCCCCCTGCACAGGAAGTGTCCGTCCGCGGCCAGTTTCCCCCGCTGGCTAGCGCCACGGCCTCTCTAGGAGCGGCTGGAGGTGGAAACTCGTTGGCATTAACCCTGGGCTGGATGGCCCCGGCTTTGAGGTGGGGGATGACAGGGAGCCCTGGAGCCGGCAGGAAACCTGGGGTAGTTTGTGTGCTATGTCCTAGGTCTCCGTCCGTCCAGGAGCCTATCTATCCGTCACCCGGGCCCTGCGTCCGTCAGTGCCTGTGGCCAAGGGCGAGGCGACAAGCGAGACCAAGGTCAGCGAGAAGGAGCGACGCTTCCCGGCGCCAGCGGGGGCGGCGTCTAGCTCCCCTCCCCTCCCGGGCCTTGGGGTCAGCTTCGGCCGCGCCTCGGGAACCTAGACGGACCCCACCCCCAGCCTTGAGCTCCTGAGTCTGGGGCTCCCACCCCCCAACCCGAACCCTACTCCTCCGCACCGGCGCGCCCACCCTCACTCCTCCTGGCCCCCTCCCTTCTCTGCTCCTCCTAATCTGCACCCTACCCACTCGGGGAGGGCTAGGATCGTTGCCAAGGAAACAGCCCCGCCTCCGGTTTCCAGAGGCACCGCCCCTACCTCCCAAGGAGTACAGCGATTGGCTGGGGGAGCTTGCGCTCTCATCGTCCCGCCTCCTCCCACTACACCAACTGCTAGGCGTTAATGGTCGCCAGGGAACGCGAGGCACCTTTCTGATTGGCTGGAGGGGGCAGGCCGGTTCCACCTACCCCAGCGGTCAGAAGTGCCTGCGGGAGGGCTGAGAGGGAGGTGCCTGGCGTCTCCCTTCCCGTCCCCGGGCTGGTGCTTTCAGAACTTTTCCCGCCCCCACTTACCTTTCATTATGTCTTATCTCTCTGAAGAAAGCCAAGGGATCTGGAGACAGACAACCTTCCCTACTCCCCCCCACCCCACCCCACCCCGATCTCCCGCATACTTCCTTTCCCAGCACTTTCCTTTCTCCCACAGGTTCCTGGTGCTGAAGGGGCCAGTTGGCCGATCCTCCCGCAGAGAGGAGGCTGCTTTCTTTTCTATCACCTGCCTACCCCTTCCACCTTCCCCGAAGTGGGAGCCTTAGTCCCTGGTTCCTGGGTTTTCTCACAGAGAGGCAGGGATCCTATGGGAGTTACTTCCAGGTGAGGGTGGCGGAGTTCAGAAGTAGAGAACCATCGGGCCATTAAGGGAGCTAAGAACTCTCCGGTCCTGTCTGACTTGGACAGAAGCTTGTAGAAGGGAACCTAAGAAACACTGCCCTTGGTGCAGCTTTGAATCAAGGGAAAAGTGATTCTGGAAAGACAATTCTTGTCCCCTTTTTTATCCTTGCTGCTGAAAGTATTTTGGTAGCGTTCTTGACAATTGATGAGCCAAATTCTCCCTGTGTGAGTGATGCAGGAGCCATGATTGTGTTTTCGCGTTGCCTTCTCAGACAAATGAAGGGAAGAAACTGGTTTAGGAGGAAAGATGGCATCTTCCATTCTCCTGAAAAGAGATGAGAACAAGAATCTGGAGAATTGCAAGCAGTAAAAGCCTAGAGACAACAGAGGCTTACAAATAGAATCACAATTATCTCCCTACAAATAAAGCAGGAGCACGTTTCTCCCCCGCAGAGGAACAGCTTCCCCAGCTCCATGCCTGTCTCCCACCCCACTGTCGGTCTGTCCTAAAACCTTCTGTGAAGAATGGCTCACCCAGTCCAGCACTAGATGGCCCACACGGGCAGGACACCCTACAAGTGCACTGACTATGGAAGGAGCTGGCCCTGGAGCACCCCCTGGTCATTCCCAAAGCACTCACACAAATGAGAAACGAACGTCTCCTTCATGAGACACTTTTCTCTGACCTCCAACCTGCTTACCCACCAGAAAACGTACACAGGAGAGCAGCTGTTCCCTGCAAAGTGTGTGGCGAGGCGTCCAGCCCCAGCTCCGACACGGTCCCATTGCCTGCAGCACTCTCCACAAGCCCCACATGTAGCAGAAGTCAGGGCAGGGCTGCAAGCTGCTTTGGCACCCGCATGGACACCCATGAGGATCCCTGGGGTCCTGGGATCGAGCACCCACATGGACATTCAGTCTTCCTAGTACCTAGAGTAAAGGAGTAGCTGACTTCCAGGCAGCCTCCTCCAGCACCAGGCCTATCCATGCAATGGGCCTGAGAAACAACCAGCCTGTCTGCCACTCACCCATAGCAGTGAGAGGCTCTAAGCACAGGGAATCCTCTGATGTGGGTTCCAGCTTGACCCGGCACCAACTGATCCAAGGCAAGAGTCCACTGACCTTATTCTACCACTGTGTCCTGGTGAGGAAGAGCTAGGTTTGTGTCCTGAGTTGGGCGGCCACTTTGTCCATAGGATCGTTCCCGATGGGTGGCAGCGCTGGGGCAGAGGTATTCGGTGTGCAACACTTATGGTCCAGCCAACTTGGCCAGCATTGAGCAAAGGCCCTCAGCGTGAGGGGGACTCCTGCGTGAACTGCTCTTTCCCTGCATGCAACGGACAGATGCTACGAGAGACGTCCCTGTATATTCAAGAAGATTTGAGGTACCCGCAAGAGCTCAGCCATGGCACAGGCCCCTTTGGGAAGAACAAAGAAAATGGGAGTCTTTGTCATCCTCTGACCTCAAGCATTTGCGAAACTAAAAGCAGCTAGAAAGTAACATTTTGTTCAGAGCATCATTACCAGGTGTGAGAGTCCATCCCTGGAGATTCTGATTCAGTAGTCCAGAGATAAAGCCCAGGGAGCTGGCTACATTTTAAAGTTACTGAATGGGATTGTGTGGCAGAAAGGCCTTACTTTGTTTGTTTGTTTGTTTTAAAGATTTTATTTATTTATTTGACAGAGAGAGACACAGTGAGAGAGGGAACACAAGCAGGGGGAGTGGGAGAGGGAGAAGCAGGCTTCCTGCCGAGCAGGGAGCCTGATGTGGGGCTTAATCCCAGGACCCTAGGATCATGACCTGAGCCGAAGGCAGACGCTTAACGACTGAGCCACCCAGGTGCCCCAGAAAGGCCCTACTTTGAAAAATACTTGCCTAGGGGTGCCTGGGTGGCTCAGTTGGTTAAGCATCTGTCTTCAGCTCAGGTCATGATCCTGGGGTCCTGGGATCGAGCCCCACATTGGGCTCCCTGCTCAGTGGGGAGTCTGCTTCTCCTTCTCCCTCTGCCCCTCCCCACCCTGCTTATGCTCGCTTTCTCTCTAATAAATAAAATCTTTAAAAAAGGGGGAAAAAAAGAAAGAAAAATAGTGGCCTACAGCAGGTTTTTGCTTCTTTGGGTCATAAACATCTTTGCACATCCCATTCCTAGAGACACACACATAAACAAACATTCAAAAATGTTTAGGGGTCTTGGGGCGCCTGGGTGGTTCAGTCGGTTAAGCATCTGCCTTTGGGGGGTGCCTGGGTGGCTCAGTCAGTTAGGTGTCTGCCTTCAGCTCAGGTCATGATCCCGGGGTCCTGGGATTAAGCCCCACATAGGGCTCCCTGCTCAACAGGAATCCTGCTTCTCCCTCTCCCACTCCCCCTGCTTGTGTTCCCTCTCTCGCTGTGTCTCTGTCAAATAAATAAGTAAAATTTTCAAAAAAAAAAGTATCTGATTCGGCTCAGTTCCTGATCTCAGGGTCCTAGGATGGAGTCCACATTCCCTGTGGGGCTTCCTGCTCAGTGGGGAGCCTGCTTCTCCTTACTCCCCTGCCACACACCCCCCTTGTGCTCTCTCTCTCAAATAAATAAATTTAAAAAATCTTCTAAAAAAATGTTTAGGGGTCTTTAAAAGCTCAAGTCGGCACTTGTCCTTATTTTACATGGCTTGGACAAGTTAGGAATGGGTCATGTGGTCATGACTTTGACCTTTCACTCTGGCCATTTGGATGGGGCTCATTTTGTCTGGTTCAGACAAGCATTTCTCCTGATGTACCAAGAAAGCCCTAGGAAAACCCTCTTCCTGGCTTAAAGTGCTTTGGGGTCTAAACCTTAAAGACCTATGGTAGCAGAGAGAGAAAAGGGAGCCCCATCTCCGGTGGCAGTATCCATGCCAAGAAATGAGGAGCTGAGAACGGAGTGAGGCTAAGGCTTAAGCATTTCGTGACATTCAAAAATCGATTAAATGACAGAAAGTTGGGTCGTGAGGGCAGGGAGCAGAGGAGCTGGGTCTGGTTTTGGGGCCCTAAGCAAGCCTTGCAAACTTCAAAGCACTCGGAGAAAGTAGTAATTATGGTACCTTTAATTGGCAAGCTGAGGGCAGGATCCAGATCTGACTTTGAATCTGAGCTGACAACTGGTATTGCAGGCTGGACTTTCCCCGGGCAGCGCTGAGGGTGAGGCAAGGGAAGGGTTGTACACTGGCTTCTCTTTAGGGAATTAAAAGCTGGTACAAAGGTAGGTCCTGCTGTCAAGGTGCCTCTTTTCACTGCTCGTCCCCTTTGTGACAAGATGGCACCTGAGCCAACCCTCCCAGTAAAGTTTAGCGTAAGCCAGGTGCTGGTGGGGTCAGATCTGAAGATTAAATTGATATCAATTCAGTTGATTATTTCACCTGAACAGTGTCTTTCCCCCCAGATTTTCTACCTCTTCCTTTAGAAGTTTCTCTAGGTTGACAAATCTGGCTTCTTCCTAAGGTAGGCCAGACAGGACATGGGGCAGATTTGGGTGAAGAAGGCGGGTGCGCACAGACCGGCAGAAGACACAAGCCCCTGCTATTACTCCTTGAGGCGAAGGTGAAGGAGGCAGGAATGGGTCTGCCCGTGGCTGGCGGCGGCGTCACTGGGATAAGGCTGGACTCTGACCACAGGGGAACTGGGTGGCTGATGGATAATGGAGTCATAAGCGACACGGCTTGGGAACACAGATGAGCAGTTCCCTTGGCTACTAACCCCAAATGTTCTTGGCCTTGTCCCTCTTTGTTCATGATGAGAGGTACTTGAGAAGAGGCAAGCTTGGCTTCTGTTTGCCCTGGAACTCTCATCTCAGGCTGGTTTCTCCCTTGCCTTGCTTTGCTGTGTGGCTGTCCTATCATCTTGTAACTGGGCCTCACTGACACTGGGTTGCTCTGTCCCTAGTCCAGGTCATTGCTTGGGAGCTGTCGTAGGGAGGGAGCAGATTGCTCCAGAACCCTGGCTGAGACACGGGCAAGGAACTCAGGTGTGGTGTGGTAAAGACAGCAGTAAACCAAGAACCCTGGAGGCTCACTCACTCTGTATGTGACCTTGGATGGGTCGTTTGGCCTTCCCCAGTCTGAGTCCCCAAATGCAAAAGGATAGAAAAGCTAAGATCTCTTCCAGGTCAAAAATGTGATGAGGCCCTCCTGGCTGGCTGGCTGGTGGCTAAGGCCCGAGCAGTAGGGCTCTCCCAGGGAGGCTCAAGGAGGACTGGAGGGCACACTCAGAGCCTTCCTCTTCAAAACCAGGAACTGCCAGTTAGCCAAGAGGCCTATCGTGGTGTGGCAGAGATACCTCTCGGTTTGGGGCAAAATACAGAATCCTGACAGCCTCTTCCTCACTGGGCTGTCCTTTCCAAGCTACATGGACAAGGTCCAAGCTGATGGACAAGACAGTACTTTGTAAACCAGAGAACGTGATACAAGCAGACATCTGAAATAAAGCCTGCTTGTCCTTCTCTTCTGCCCTCTCACACGGGTGCTGTCAACCTGAATCTCTGGATCAGGACAACATGAATGTGGGGCGCCTGGGTGGCTCAGAAGGTTAGGTGTCTGCCTTTGGCTCAGGTCATGATCCCAGAGTCCTAGGACTGAGCCCCACATTGGGCTCCTTGCTTCTCCCTCTCCCTCTACTGTTCCCCCTGCTTCTGCTCTCTCGCTGTCTCTGTCAAATAAATAAATGAAATCTTAAAAAAAAAATAAATAAATAAAAAATAAAATAGAACATGAATGCTATCCACCAGTCTGCAAACTCAAATGACTACAGGAGCCCAACGGGTCACGTAAACAAGGGGAAAATGCCCGATGGAGAGGGCCTGCTGTACTGGGGACACGGACAAGCGAGGACGAGGGCCAGCTAACGCTGGTGGCAAGCCGGGAAGGGCTGGTGGGCAGGCTGAACAGCTGCCCTGCGCTTCCTGCCACCTGTTCCTTTGTGGGAGCTCGGGTCGAGTTGCCAAATCCCTGAATTTTTCAAAAGAGGCCAGAAACCTGAATTTTTGTGTGAAATATCCTTTTAAGTCTTAACCATGATTTGTAACATTTTTAAATGCTGGTTGGACCAAAAATAATTTGTAAAAGGTTGCCACGAGCCAGATTCAGTACAAGGCCGTCAGTTTTTAACTCCTGCAGTAAAGACAACCGATACAGCGAATTTCCCTTCTACCTCAATCCTCTTAACGTGTCTAAGTGGAGAAACTAGCTTTTCTTCCCCACAGCGGAGGTCTCGTGCAGGTGCTTACCTCAGCCCTAACGGAGCAGAGGGGGCTTCTAGAGTCTGGGACAGTAGGGAGCAAGGTGTCAGCAGATCAAGCTCGTGAAGGCCTAAGATAAGAGGGTCCTCATCCCCCAGGTCCACCTCTTGCCTGGAATTGTGTGACCTCCCTGGAGCTGCCACAGAGGTTCGGGCCCCTGAGCCCAACCTGGGCCTCAGGCAATGTCTAGATCTTCACCCTTTGCCTTGACATCTTTAGGACCATCACCCGCACTCCTGGAATATTTCTGGGTAGTGCTGGAAGCCCACAGGTGGGTCCCGGTCCCCTTGGCCAGGGGCCAGAGGCACAGGCAATGCACGGGCACCCCGGCCCCTGTGCCCCCCGGCACCAGGCCTGTGGACCCACTGGTGCTTGGCCATGGCTGACTTCTGGCCAAAGCACCTGCCGCACTGAGGACAGGGGTAGGGGCGTTCGCCGCTGTGGGTACGCCGATGGGCTGCCATTTCGGAGCTCTGTCGGAAACAGCGCCCACAGTCTGGGCACGGGTAGGGCTTCTCGCCCGTGTGGGTGCGTATGTGGCGCCGAAGGTCCGACGCGTGGGCAAAGGCGCGGCCACAGTCCGGGCAGGGGAAGGGCGTCTCGCCACTGTGGACCCGCTGGTGCTGGTAGAGGGCCGAGCTCTGGCTAAAGCAGCGGCCGCAGTCCGCACAGCCGTACGGCTTCTCGCCCGTGTGCACCCGCAGGTGAGTGGTGAGGGCAGAGCGCTGCGTGAAGGCGCGACCACAGGCCAGGCAGCGGTGCGGCCGCTCCCCGCGGTGGATGGCCCGGTGCTTGCTCAGAGAGGACGCCTGGCTGAAGCCCTTACCGCAGTCGGGGCACCGGAAGGGCTTCTCGCCCGTGTGCGTGTACAGGTGCTCCGCCAGCGTGGAACGCCAGGCAAAACTCTTCCCGCACACGTAGCAACCATGACGCTGGTCGGCTCTCGGGACAGGGGGATGCGCACAGAGCGGGGGGCGACCCCGGCGCGGGGCCTTGGACGGCTGCTCCGAGCTGTCAGGGAGGCCAGCAGAAGCGCGCGTTGGAGCCTTGGGCCCAGGAGGCCGAGCTTCCACAGAAAGGCTCTTCTCCGGGGCCTCAGTCCCTCCTCTTTGTCTCTCCTCTTCCTTGTTTCTGGAATCTGCTGGGAGGTAAGGGGAGAGCTTAGACCCTCGCTCACCCTGGTTCTTATGGCCAAACCCCCAATGGTGACAGAGACGCCTTTTAGATACAGCCACCTCTGGACCCCCTGCGGCCTCTGGGACTCAGCTCGGTACAGGCAGGGAAGCTCGGAGGGACACATTCTCCTGAACTGCCGAGGACAGAAAAGACACCAAGACAAAGAAGGAAGGAAGGAAGGGAACACCGCGCGTTCTACCTCAGAGCTGGGGAAATGGGGGCGGAGGGGACATTGTTGCTGGATCCTGGAGGAGGAGAGGATGTCTCAGGACACTCCAGGCAGCAGGAACAGGTTCGTGCAAGGGAGGCAGGACCGCGGCCGCACTGCCAAGCTCACGGAAGGGGGTGCGGTGCAAGGATCAACTGGAGGAAGGAAACAAACAGTGGCACCCACACGAGAGAGGAGACGGCCACAAACACGGAACAAAAAGACAGGAAGCTAAAACACAAGAGGAGGCCGCGAAGCTAGAGGGTAGGAAAGCGACAGGAGGGACGATGTGAAGCTCGAGAGCTCTGAGACCAACAGGATGTGAGGGGCACAGAGCCGCCGGAGAGGCAGCTACGCAAGGCCCCGCAGCCCAGCAGAGCCCGGGCCACCCTCGCAGCCCCTTTGTGGGCTGAAGCCCGCGGCGAGGCACGGGCCGGCATGGTAACCCCAGCGGGGCAAGCAACCCGGGGAGGGAAACGAGGAGCAGGGAAGGTGCTGGCAGAGGGGCAGCCGGGTGGCCCAGGCCCAGAGGCGGTCCCGGGAGACGCAGTCCCCAATACTTCACCTGCGTCTGCTTCTGTCAGACACTCTCCCACCTCCGGATCCCGGGCAGCCGGGCCCCACAGGTCGGCCTCTTCCTCCACCCAGGAGATGAGAGCTGGCTTGGCGCCTCGGAACCCTGGGGGAGGAGAACGCAAACCCCGCGCTGCCGGGAGGCCGCCCCCCGCCGTCCCGCCTTCCCGGACCTCGGGGCTCCCACTGCCGGGGCCAGCCCGGGAGGCTGGGCGGGGCGGGCGGGGAGGTGGCCCGGGCGAGCCGGCGGGGCCTCACCGAGCGCGCCCAGGTGGCCGTAGGTCTCCCGCATCACGTCCCGGTACAGGGCCCTCTGCGCGGGCCGCAGACAGCCCCACTCCTCCGGGGAGAAGTACACGGCCACGTCCGCGAAGCTCACGGCGCCCGGCCCCCTCCGCTCGCGCCCGGCGCCGTCCGGTTCCCACGCGGGCAGCGGGGCCGGAGGCGGCGCCATGGCAAGGGCCCGGCCGGGGTCCGCGGTCCCGAAGGCCGCGAGCGCAGCAGCCCGCCCCTCGAGGGCCCACCGGGGTGGCCAGGCCCCAAGAGCCGCGAGCGGAAGGGACACCGAGCATCAGAAAGAAATGGCGGCAACGCGCCGCGCGAACGTTGCTCCTACGCCACCGTGCCCAGATGACGCCTCCCCCGGGGTCTCCGGGTGGCTTTGTCCCCGAGCCCTCAGCCAAAATGGCCGCGACGGCTACAAGTGCGGGAGGGGGCGGCGGGCCTCCCCTGCCCCGCGAGGTGCCCGCGCCCGCCGCGCTGGGACGCGCAGCCGCAGCCCCGCCCGGGCTTGGAGGCGGGACGGGCGCGGCGGAGGGTGCGGGCTGACCCGTCGGCCCGCTCTGCCCTCGTGAACTCCACGCTACTCTTCGTCGCCGGGCCGTTCATAAGTGGGTTCCTGGGTTTCGGCCCGTCACTGGGTGACAGCGCACTTTCCCCAGTGTTGAGAGGAGAAAAATGTAGTGGGTCAAAGAGAAGCTTCTCTACTGGGAGCTTCTTCGAGCCTGAAGTTCTGGAGCTTCTATTTCAGGAGATCGTGGGGGCGGCTGGGAGGGGGGGTAGGGTAAGGTCTGTAAAAGTCGGAAGGACCCACTTTCTGCAACCTTACTTTCTTACTTTCTCCGCACGTGCCCTGCAGGAGGCCTCTCGAACATCTGTTTACCTCTAGCTCAAGCCTGGCTCCTAAGCTCCTGATCCCAGAGCCACCTGCCCCCTTGCCCCTGCTCGAATTCCCACTAGAACTTCGCACTAGGCATGGCTCCAACTGAACTCATCATCCCTTTCTTCCCGCACCCTGCTCCTCCTGGGGTCTTTAGAAGCAAACGCACCCACTCTCCCTATCATTTCTACCTCCAACCTCCTTCTCTCACTCCACACATTTATTGACGGCTTACTCTGCGTCCCCACATGCCTTCATAAATACCCTACCCTAAAAAGACTTGATAATTTTCCTTTGGCCGGCTAAATCACTGCATTTCACACCTCCCTTCACCAGGTCTGGGGGCTAGTCTGGAGCTTCTCTCTGCTTGCCTCCTTCCAGAGGTCTTCCTGAGGCTTCTGCCTAACCACCTTGTATCTGGTGGATGCTTCTCCCCGACACCAGAGGAGCTGGGCAAGTAGAGGTGATCAAAGCAGAAAGGGGAAAGGAAAAGATGAAAAGCCTGGAAAAAGGTAAGGATGCAGATTTGCCCAGGGACTTGACTGAGCTCTAGCTACTCCTAGCCTCCGGCCCCTGAAGGACACAAGAAAACAAATTTTTTTTTCAGTAAGAGTAATGGCGTTTTATCATCTGTCAGTGCCCACCCCTCACGGTGATGCCTCTCACATGTAGGCCTGGAAGAGCTCTGGGTAGTGCTGGAAACTCACAGAGGGGTCTGGACACTCCTGAGGAAGAGCCCAGGGCAGAGCTCACACCTGTGTGTCAGCCCTTGAGGTCCACGGCACCAGGCTGGCACTGGGGTCTACTGGTGGGCCTCTGGCTGAAGCACCTTCCACACTGGGGACAGGGATAGGACAGCTTGCCTGTGAGAGTCAGCAGGTAGCACGAGAGGTGCAGCTGTGGCAGAAACAGGTGCCACACTACGTGCAGGCAAAGGGCCACTCTCCAGAATGCACTGAGTCAGGTGAAACGTCATGGCAAAGCGTGCCTGTACTTGGGGCAGGATGCTGTGTGAGTTCCGGGCACGGAGGCTGGGTGTAGAGTTGGGGCTTGGGAAAGGCCTGTCTACCTGGGGTGCTTTGACCACAGGCTCAGAGACCAAGCTAGTGTCTCTGACCCCAGGGGCTCACGACAACTCCCCGGTAGACTCCTTCTGCTGGCTTCTTCCAAACGTATCATTTTTCTGAGTGGCTGTTTTGAAACAAAGCAGATTCAAAACTTAATTTTTGCCCTGTTCAGTCAAACTCTACTCAATATTTAGGTGACAGAATCAACTTTCACAACCTCAGATGGGTGCCTAGCCCCTGGAAGCACCCACCTAGATTGTGTTGACCAATTGAGGGGGTCACGGCAAGTCAGGGACATTCCCACTTCAGGACCAACCCAAAGAGACACCCTCAACTAGAAAAACAGCTGTTACAAGTTACAGGCACCTAGAGACAGAAAGG
Organism: Phoca vitulina; assembly: GCF_004348235.1. Taxonomy (NCBI): domain Eukaryota; kingdom Metazoa; phylum Chordata; class Mammalia; order Carnivora; family Phocidae; genus Phoca; species Phoca vitulina. The sequence goes on along the minus strand of NW_022589748.1, from coordinate 10,191,111 downwards.
TGAGCTGCTTCCATCCTAAACTTTAATTCACACATTGCCACTGACCTAGAGTTTGGATGATTTGTACAGTGTGACCTGATCTTGGGATCCGTGGATGCCTCAATTAAGTGAAAAAGAGAAGGTCAAGATTCTAGTCTCCAGTGGGTATCATAAATTCAGGCCAGCAAAAAGTTAGTAAGGAACATGTAGATGGTGTTTCTTTCTTTCTTTTTTTAAAGATTTTATTTATTTATTTGAGAGAGAGAGAGAGCAGGAGCGGGGTGGGGGGAGAGGCAGATGGAGAGGGAGAGGCAGACTCCCCGCTGAGCAAGTAGCCCGATGCGGGACTCGATCCCAGGACGCTGGGATCATGACCGGAGCCGAAGGCAGACGCTTAACCGACTGGGCCACCCAGGCGTCCCTAGATGGTGTTTCTTGTTCAACAAAACATTTTCCCTTCCAGCTGGACCTGGAACATTACCCCCACTTCTCATCTTTCTTTCTCTCAGGCATCCACCTGGGGATCCTGAGCATCTGCCCTCCACAGCTGGGCCATCTTTTCTACCCAGGAGATGAGAGCTGGTTTGGGCTCTGGAATCTTGGAGAAGAACGCTAATCACTCAATAAACAATTCTTCGTTCATTCATTTGATGAAAACATATTGGGCATTGTTTGTGTGGCAGGCATTGTTCTAGATGTTCTAGGTGTTGGGAGACATTGGTGAACCAAGATAAGGTTCCTACTCTAAGTTTACACTAAGCTCTAAGTTTACACTAAGGGAGAAAGCCACCTCTGAGCTCTGGGGGCAAAGGTGCAGAGACCTTCAGGCAGTTAGAGAGCTAGACAAAGAGCTGCAGCTGAGACTTCCTGCTTGGGGCAGAAGAGCTCCAGGAGGAACTTCTTAGAGACCGCATTTGAGAAGGGCATTGAAAGATGTTAGATTAGGCTCATTTAAGCCAGATGTGTGTCCCGGGCTCCCTGCTCAGCAGGAAGCCTGCTTTTCCCTCTCCCACTCCCCCTGCTTCTGTTCCCTCTCTCTGTGTGTCTCTCTCTGTCAAATAAATAAATAAAACCTTTAAAAAAGAAAAAACAAAACCAAAAAAAACCAACCCAAAGATTCCTTGTAGCTGGAGCCAGTGGGATCATTCGGCTGTAGGGAGAGACTGGGTTTGAACTGGAGGTTAGCAAGCCGCGGGCTTTCACACTGTGGTACACAGGTTCTGAACTTGTTGCAGAAGTCCTGGGGAACCACGGAAGAGCCTGGCCACAGAGGCTCCGCTGTAAATTCCAGTTGGGTCGATGTGGCGGGGGTCACGGGAAACGAAGTCATCTGAGGGCAGGAGTGGGGGTGAGTCTGGGGCACTCAGACCTGCGCATCCCACCCGCCCCCTTCCCTTTTCAGAGATCCGGGTTGGCTATCGGTCTCCCGCGTCAGGTCTAGGCATATGGGCCTCGGCGGGCACCTCAGCACCGAGCCGGGAGCAGAGCCAGGGACCCAAACGCCCCTCCCCACCAGCACCCCTGCACCGGGGAGGGGACGCCCAGCATTCGGCCTCCAGGGAGCTAGATTCTTCCGGGCCTAGGCGGCCGGCCAGTAGCCTCGGGTGGGGCCGCTGTGGGACAGCTAGAAACGGCCGGTTACGCGAACTCGGTGGTTCCACGACCAAGAAAATGAAGGCGCCCTCAGAAAAGATGGTGGCATTCCAGTGTTTTTCAGTTTTAGAGAAGCATTTAACAGCGTCACTACGGGTCTGGTATTGATGACCTGCTTTATTCCTCTCTCGAGCTGTCCTCTGCTGTTCCGCAAGCCGCCTTGGGAAGCGCCTCTTGCCCACAGTTAAGATGGCCGCGGCCGCTTCGGCGTCCGTGCTCAGGTGCGGCGGGGGGAAAGGGAGGGGGCTCGGGTGCGTGAGCGCAGGCGGCTGCTAGGGGTCCGAGAGAGGGGGAAAGGGGCCAGGACTCGGGGCTCTCGGCCTGGCGACTCCCTCCCAGTCCCCTTCAGAACGCCCACTCAGTGACCTGGTCTTCAAAGAACATTTCTTTTTGGCAAGCTAGTTCATTTCTCAACTTTTTTACGTTTACAAGGTACAGAATAATACTCTGTGACGTCTCCTCCCCCACCCTTTTCTTCTATTATGAGTTTCTAGAACACGCCTCCAGATACAGCCTGTCTGCCTATCTGCTATCTCCATACATTTGCTAGCTCTTTAACCGAGGACGCTAGACCGAATGCCTCTGAATGCCTTAGAGTTCAGCTCTTTGACAGAAGAGGAAACTGAGCCTGGTCGTTACCAAGGTCAGGCAGCCCATTAGTTGACAGAGCGTCTTGAGACCCCTAAATTCAGCCTTTTTCACCATCTCGCGCTGCCTCCTCCAGGCCTGTTCCAGGAAAGCAACTGAAGACTTTGAATGTACTGACCCCTGCTGACCTTGTGAAAATGAACTCCATTCTCCATTTAAGTGATGATTGTATAAAAAGTAGATGAGTTACTGAATCACCTGACTTATTTGTTTTAACACTCGGTTTGAAGGTGCCCCCAGACTTCCCAAGTCGAAGCTCCTCTAAGAGAACAATGGTTCTGTGATAGATCTAAGACATTAATCATATTAGTTTACCTTACTTGATCACTTAGTATATGCCAGACTGTTCTAAGTGCTTCTGCCTGTTAACTCATTGAACTCTCACAATCCCTCAGAGATAAGTACCCTTCTGGATCAGGAAACTGAGGCACAGAGCGGTGACCTTGCCCCAGACCACCCAGCTAGTAAGTGGTGAAGCCAGGATTCAAACCCAGGCAGTCTTAACTCCAGAACCCATGCTGTAATGCTTTGAATAATTGAAGGTCCAATCTCAGCAACCACAGAGCGAGGTAGGATTTTAAGCCAGGCTACCAAGATGCAGTTGAAATGTGCGGTATGGCGTGGAGGGGCAACCTGGGAGGTCAGAAGAGCTGCTTCTGGTCACCTGTACAATTCCGTGCTGTCATGTAAATGTAAAGAGAAAAAAAACTTAAATGATGGGCTATGGTAAGTACTGAAAGTAAGTAAAAGGGTTGTATTTAAGGGTCATGTCATGGCAAAAAAAAAAAAAAAAAAATGTCATTCAGGTGTTTAGAAGGTATGTGAAACTGCCCTGGGGGAAGGGTGAGGACGGGCTTCACAAAAGGTACCCTGTTGCAGCTCTCACCAGTGGGCTCCTCTTGCCCGGGCTCTTGCTGATTTAGGCCTGGGTGGCCTGGCTGATCTCTGGGCCTCCAGCCTTTTGCCTTTCCCATCCATCGACACTGCAGCCTGGTGTAGTGAAAAGAGCAAGAACATCCACTGAGAAATCCGGAGATTTGGGTTCCAGGCCTGCCTCTGACTACTTCAACTGTGTGATCTTAAGTAAGGGCCTTCCCCTCTGGGGCGCCTGGGTGGCTCAGTTGGTTAAGCGACTGCCTTCGGCTCAGGTCATGATCCTGGAGTCCCTGGATCGAGTCCCGCATCGGGCTCCCTGCTCGGCGGGGAGTCTGCTTCTCCCTCTGACCCTCCCCCTTCTCATGTACTCGCTCTCTCTCATTCTCTCTCTCAAATAAATAAATAAAAATCTTTAAAAAAAAAAAAAAAAAAGTAAGGGCCTTCCCCTCTCTGGGCCTCAGCCTTTCTCAGAGCGTATTCTGTGCAACAGTATTTATGTGAAAGCTTGTGGAAAGAACCAAACATTCTTCCCCATGTTCCCTGGAGAATCTCCTCAGCAAAGAAACCTATTCCACCCACAGCTTCCTAAACCCTGCTTAAACCTTTGAGCCAGGCAGCTCCCAAAAGCTCCCTTCCAGGTCTAAAATGCTGCGGTCCCACCCTGTCACCGCCTCCCAACCCTGGGCCACCCCAGGAACTGGCCCCTCCATCCTCCTCCTCACTCAGCCAAAAATCTTATCATCATTCCTGGCTCCTCGGAGGCTCTCAGCCCCACATCCAGCCCACAGACAGGTCCTGTCCCTTCAGCTCCCAGTGTTTACGTCCGGCCTTCTGTACTCCTTCTGCACTCTGCTTGCCCGCTGCAGTCCATTCTCAGAGCAACCCGAGTGGGTTTGCAAGTCACATCACCTTGCCACTCTGCTTGAAACCTCCCGGGGGTTTATATGAGGTCCCTAGAATAGTCAGACTCATAGAGAGAGAAAATAGAATGGTGGTTGCCAAGGACTGGAGAAAGGAGGAGTGGGGACTTAGTGTTTAATGGGTACAGGGTTTCAGCTGGGGAAGATGGAAAAGTTCTAGAGAGGGCTGATGGATGCACACAACGTGATTGTACTTTATGCCACTAAACTGTATACTTAAAAAAATACTTAAAATGGTAAATTTTGTTACGTATATTTTACCACAAGCCAACAACAAACACGACCCAGTGGCTCTCCAGTATGTTTAGAATCAAACCCAGACTTGACATCGTGGCAAGCCAGAGTTCTATGATCTGCTCCCTTCCCCCTCCTCCAAGCTCATCTGTGATTCTGCTCCACTCAGTTCCTCAGTCCAGCCACCAGGGTCCTTTCTGCACCTCACCCAAACTTACCCCTACCTCAGAGCATGGCACCTGCTATTGCCTCTGTCTGGAATCACTGCCCCCCGCAACTCCCAGCCTCTGAAACCCTGCACTCCCCCACTCCCACATCCTGCCACCTGACCCCTGTTTCGCCTTGGCTCCTTCTCATCATTTGGATCTCAGTTCAGATGTCTCCTCCGCTCCGCACCAAGACCTGGCCTAAGTACCCGTCTGCAACGGGCACTTTGAGGACATCCTCTGTTTTAGTACCTCTGTGGTACTTATTATTTACAATTATAATAACTTGTCTGACTTGTGCTGGCTTATCACTTGTCTGTCTTACTTTTGGGGGGGAAAGATTTTGTCTATACTTATTTATTTATTTATTCATTCATTCATTTATTTATTTATTTATTTATGAGAGAGAGTGAGAGAAAGAGCACGAGCAGGGGGAGAGGGAGAATTCATTCATTTATTTATTTATTTATTTATGAGAGAGAGTGAGAGAAAGAGCACGAGCAGGGGGAGAGGGAGAAGTAGGCTCCCCGCTGATCAGGGAGCCCTACGTGGGGCTCGATCCCAGGACCCCGGGATCATGACCCGGGCCAAAGGCAGATGCTTAACTGACTGAGCCACCCAGGTGCCCCACTTGTCTGTCTTACTTATGTGCTGGCTTATCCCTTGCTTTACCCCACCCTTCTCGAACGTAAGCTCCAAAACTGTTCCTATGTCTGTTTTCCATGCTCTATCTTGGCACACAGAGTAGTGCCTGGTACATGGCAGATGCTTAGTAGGTATTTGTTAAATGGACAAACGCGAAAGAAAGCAGACAGCACTCACTCTGTGCCGTATGCTGACCTGGGCAACTCTGCCTGATACACTATGCCGGGTTCTGCTCCCCCCTCCCTCATGGTGCCTCTCCTCTCCAGTTCTACCTTCTCTTCGCCTCACCCCTCTCCAGTACTGGTCATTGCTTGTGCTCCACACCGTCCCACTCCTGACTGATTGCCCCTCGCCAGGCCCTCAGGCTCCCTTACTCCAGCTCTCCATGCTTGAACCCCCTGGGACATACTTGTTCACAGCTCCTATTGTCAGTCACTGAGCCATGCAGATTCTGTGGCAGAAGCCTGTCCTCAATATCTTTCTCCCCAGTCCCGAGGTCAGCAAACAAGGGCAACTGCAAGAAAAAGTGTTGCTTTTTAGCCTGGTCCCAGCTCCTGCTCACCTCTACCTGGGAGCAGATGCCCAACAGATCTCTAGTCTAGTCTCCTGCACAAGTCACATCTTCGGACAGAACTGGTTAAATAGCCCTGCTCCTGTTCAAGACCTGTCTATGGCTCCTCAGTGCCTACTGGGTAAACCTCAAGCCCTCCTTCAGGGATCTTTGGCCTTCCCAGATTGCTGCATGTGTCTTCTATGACCCTTTACCTAGTTCTTTATGTTTCACTCAGGTGGCACTGCTGACCATTCCCTATACATGCCTAACCTGGTTGAAATCTTTCCCATCCTTCAAGGCCAGTTTGAACCTCCTCCTCCGGGAAACCTCCCTTGATTCAGGAGATCTGCCCATGTCTCCTCTTTGTCCTCCGCACATACTCTTTTATATTCTTTTAGAATAACAGTAACCAGTGTTTATTAAACACTAATGTGCAAGGCCTTCTTCGGTATTCTCTCATTTAATCCTTACATCACTCTTAGGAGGCAGGTGCTATTATTATTCAGGTTTCACAGATTAAGAAACTAAGGCACAGAGAGGCGGGGCAAGCACCGACTCCACACTGTGCCCATTTTTCATCCTTTCTACGAAACAAGGCTCCCTTTGCCTGAAAATCTCCCCTCACACCAATTCCTACTCTACTATTCCTATTATTTCTATTAGAATTCCTACTCATGTGGGGCGCCTGGGTGGCTCAGTCGGTTGAGCGTCTGCCTTCGGCTCGGGTCATGATCCTGGGGCCCTGGGATCGAGCCCCGCATCGGGCTCACTGCTCGGCGGGGAGCCTGCTTCTCCCTCTCCCTCTGCCTGCCACTCTATCTGTGCTCTCTCTCTATCTCTCTGTCAAATAAATAAATAAAATCTTTAAAAAAAAAAAAAGAATTCCTACTCATGTTATGGGAAGCATAACCATCTCCTTCTCCAAGCTGCATTTCCTGGTGGATCACCAGCCAGGAGGGTTAGGTGGTGCCTCTGGACTTCTTCTAGCATAGCCCCAATCACCATGGAACATGGGACCTGAGTTTGAGTGTCCCTGGAGCCCAGCACAGAACCCCACAGAGGCCTCATATGGTGTTTACTGAATGAATGAATGAATGAATGAGTCTGAGGGTCCCTGGAGCCCAGCACAAAACTCACAGAGGCTTCATGTGGTGTTAGCTGAGTGAATGAATGAATGAATGAATGGGATCAGCCTGCCTCATCCCGGAACTCCCTTACCACCTAGTAGTTGCTCCCACAGAAGCCACTCAATCTATGGCCACTGAATGTTGCCGGCACTTTCTAAGTGAAAGGTCACTGGCCTTGGCGGGACTCTCCATTTCCTGCTGAGACTCCCCCAGGAAGGCAGGGCTGGGCCCCTGGCCAGACCCCAGTTTTCACCTCACCCTCACCTGAGCCCCTGCTCTGTTTTCTGCCCAGAAGTGACTGCCCATAGAAAGTGGTAGGTATCTAGGCACTGTGTCAGTTTCCAGCTTTGCTGCCTTATGGCAGTGACACTTTGAGAAAATCACTTTCTCTCTCAGAGCCTCAGTTTACTCATCTGCAAAATACGGCTATTGATGTCCATGCCCTGCCTCTTTAGCAGGCTTCTTTACATTTTCGGAAGCATAAAATGTCAACGATAATACACTCTTTCAACAAATGTTTATTGCACATTGACTCTGTCCTACACACTATCTTGTTAAAATTTCAGCCTTCACAGTAACCCGTTGAGGTAGATGTTTTTAATCTTTATTTTACAGATGAGGGAGCTGAGGCTCAGGGACGGCATGTGACTTGCAAGCTGTGCCTGGGGACAAGTTGCAGACACTAGATCTGTGCTTCTGTACTCTTTCCACCCACTTCACTTCCCAGGCTCCCCGCTGCTGTCAGTTAGCCGGGGCCTGAGCATGCCCTGGGTCCCGGAGCGGGGGGAGCCCTCCCCAGGCCTTAGTCCCCTCAGCATTTGCCTCTGATGTACAGAAGCAGCAACGGAAGGTTTCTGAGACAACGGTAAGATCTTGGTTGCACCTGCTGCTGAGATGAACACTTTGAGAAAAGTCCAGCATCTCACTCTCTTCTTCTTTTTTTTTTTTTTTTTTTTTTTTTAGAAAGACTGGGGGGAGTAGTGTCAAGTTTAATCTATTTGCATCTTTACAGGCACTTTTCTTTTAACAAGTTTTGAAACTTGAGGGATCCTCGAGGGAAGCCCAAGGGATGAATTTCGGTTCCCAAATCCCTGCCTCCGGAGCCTCCCTCAGGGCTCAGGCAGTCCGAGGTCAGGCTCGAGCCCAGGCTGTGGGAGCAGCTCACCCGCACTCCTCAAAGATGTCCGGGTAGTGTCGGAACAGCACGGGAGGGTCCCGGTCACCCCTCACCGGAGCCCGAGGCACAGCCCGGATCCCAGGCCTCCGGCCCCGCCGCCCCCCCGAGCAGGAGCGGTGGATCCACTGGTGCGCTTCCACGGCAAACTTCCTCTTGAAGCGCATGCCACACTCCGGGCAGGGGAAGGGCCGCTCCCCCGAGTGCATCCGCCGGTGGCTGACCAGCAGTGAGGGGTAGGTGAAGCGGCGGCCACAGTCCGCACACACGTGTCGCCGCTGGCTGTCCTGTGTGCCCAGGCCGGGCGCCGGGCCCGACGGCTGCGCGCCTGTGCTCTGGCTCGTGGGCCGCTGGGCTCTGGCCGAAAAGTGTCCGATGGTCCGGTCAGGGCTGTGTTTAACCAGCTCTTTAGAAGGCTCCTTCCCGGGAGGCTTTCTGGGTCCCTTGGCTCCTGGCCCTTCCTGCGGTGCCTCTTCCTTCTTGTTTGGGGTGTCTCCTGGGAAACGGGAATTAAGATACATTTTATTTTTTAAAGATTTTATTTATTTATTTGACAGAGAGAGAACACAAGGGAGGGGAACGGCGGGCAGAGAGAGAGGGAGAAGCAGGCTCCCTGCTGAGCAGGGAGACTGATGCGATGAGGGACTCATCCCAGGACCCTGGGATCATGACCTCAGCCGACTGAGCCACCCAGGCGTCCCAAGATACATTTTTTTTTTTTAAGATTTTATTTATTTATTTGACACACAGAGAGAGACAGCGAGAGAGGGAACACAAGCAGGGGGAAGGGGAGAGGGAGAAGCAGGCCTCCCGCGGAGCAGGGAGCCCGATGCGGGGCTCGATCCCAGGACCCTGGGATCATGACCTGAGCCGAAGGCAGACGCTCAACGACTGAGCCACCCAGGCGCCCCCCAAGGTACATTTTAAAACATATTTGCTTACACCATCTCAGGTTATAGGGTTCTTATACTTCGGGAAGTGGCAGAAAAGTACTGCCCAGCAATTGACACACAGGCTTTGCAGGATGATAAATAAGGTTCACATCTCCTAAGAGTGACTTATCGGGGCCTTGCCTCTCATGTTTCAAATGGGAATCGATGGTTTCTTTACTTCACAGGGTTAGGAGGATTAAATCAGGAGAAGCATGTTAGGCATTTAGTAAATGCTCAATAAAACAATAGCTAGTATTATTGTGTTTGCTCGATTTTTTATAGGATAAGACTTCTGCAGATGAGGAAACATATTCGCTCAAGATCACTCTGCTAGGGGATGGTGAGGGGAGAAGAGCCACCCTGTTGATTAGTGGGCATTTCCTCTTGTACCACTTTGCCTTGCTTGAGGAATGTGAAAGGAGGACCTGAAGCTGCTTCCATTCCTAGGGGGTTTTAGTCGTTCTTGAAAAGGGGAGAATGAGTGGTGTTTTCTCCAAGAGGGCCCTAGAAACCTGAGTCTGGGACTTGGGTTCCTGATTCTCCTACTCTGGTCCTAAAATGACTAACTGTCCCAAGTTCTGAAAACTTGTACCAGGTCTGCCTTCTTTCCTCCTTTAGTATCCAACATCGGGGCGGGGGGGGGCTCTTTAATTCCTTTAGGGTTGCTGAAAGTGGGGATCCAAAGGAAAATTTTGTGAGACAGGAAGCCCTGGAGCGCCAAGTGGGGGGAGACTTGGGACAATCCCTCACCTCTCAGAGCTCCTCCCAGGCTTTCCCCCTCCTCAGGATCCTGGGCGGCGGGGCTCCAAGCCTCACTCTCCTGTTCCATCCAAGAGATGAGGGCTGGTTTGGGGCCTGGGAATCCTGGGAGAGAACAGGGATCACAGTGCTGGCCTGAGAGGCTGTCCTGGGTAGATGGCATCCCCCTGCCAGGGTAAGGGCACCTCCTCAGAACTTAGGCTCAACCTGGACAGGGTCTGCAATGCTCCTGCTTGAAGGAAGCGGATGCCAGGTGGAAGCACTCCCTAACTTGAAGCCCTGGGAATGGAGGTGGCTGGTGCTGTTGGTGGAATAGTGTGGGATTAGGGCTCACAATCATCTCGGTCCTCATGTCATCTCCCCTGTGAACCCCAGTGAAGGAGGAGGGGGGCTCTGACCCGGGGCCTCACCGAGCGCGCCCAGGTGGCCGTAGGTCTCCCGCATCACGTCCCGGTACAGGGCCCTCTGCGCGGGCCGCAGACAGCCCCACTCCTCCGGGGAGAAGTACACGGCCACGTCCGCAAAGCTCACGGCCCCGGGCTTCTCGTAACCAGGCCCGGTCTCCCCCGGTCTCAGCGCCAGAAGCGGGGCTGGGGGCGGCGCCATGGGGCCTCCCGGCCCCGAGTAGCGGCCGCCTTGTCCCCGAGGCCACCGCCTCCCCGCGCGCGGCCTCAGCTTTCGTCGTCCACAGCAAGGGCTCCGGAGGTCGGGGCCCCGCCCAGCCTTGGCGTCCGAACGCAGTCGAGGGCACCGAGGTAGCAGGGACTGGCTGCGAGGGATTCGGGGGTTGTGATGGGGACAAACAAAACCCCTCGGTGTTTATTCACTTCACGGCAGCTTGGACTTAAGACAGCCGGGTTAAGGGACCCGGAAGGTGTCTTCAGAAAATATGGCGACATCCTGGCTTCAGTTGTCACTGGATGCTCTTAAGGGCGCCATTCCTTGATCATATCAAACATGGCGCCTGTCTGGCTTCTCTGGCCTCAGCGGCCACTTGCCCTCAACTACAATGGCCGCTGCAGGGGGGGGGGGGGGGGGGGGGAGGGGGGGGCGGGGACGGAACTCGGAAAAAGGGGCGGGGGGGCGGAGCCTTCCTGCCCTCAAGAAAGATGGACGGACCGTGGCTTCCAGCACCGCTCTTTGCCCGCGCTGCCCGGCGGCCGGTGATTGGCCCACAGAGCAGGAAGAGGCTGCGCCGCCAGGTCTCGGGTTGGCCGGGCGTTGGAAAGCGCACCTCGGTCCCCTGGCTTCGGAACCTATGGAGACTCTCCGCGTCTGTGGAGCCCGGGATTGTGCCCTCGACGGTCTCCTTCCATGCCTCCCGACGGCAGGATCTGGAATCGGGTCCCTAGCCCCTGTGAGAGACACATATACCCTGGCCAAACCCTGGGGACAGCCAAGGTAGAAACCAGGTACACGGTTTACCGTTGAGACCACGGCTGCGGGTCGCGCCCGACTCCTTGCATCCGCGGGACGGCTCTCAGTCTCTGGACTGGAGCTTAGGGGGAGGAACTTTGCTTGGTGAGGTTGGAATCGGAGTGGGGAAATTATACATTACATTTTAATTTTCTAAAAATTACAATGCGTGGTTTTTTAAAAAGTAATTCAAAATTATAATGAAAAAGGCAGCCCCCTGTACCCTTTCACCTTGTTCCCTAAAGACCACTTTGTTGAGCTTTTTATGAATCTGAATTATATCATACATACAGTAAAATGCACAGTTCTTCAGTGTAAAATTCGCTGAGTTTTGACAAATGCATACAATCGTGTTAACCGTCACCCAAAACAAAATATAGAGCATTGATGACCCCTGCATGTTTCGTTGTGCACTTTTCAATCATTACACAACTTTTCACTGTGGTAAAATACATGTAACAAAAATTGACCACTTTAGACCTTACAATTCAGTAGCATTTAGGACATTAACAATATGCAACTGTCATCACTACTTTTATCACTCCTAAAGGAAACCCCCTACCCTTGGAATAGCCACTCCCCATTCTCCCCTGCCTCCATTGCTTGACAATCACGAATGTTTCTGTCTCTGTGGATTTACTTTTTCTGGATATTTCACATAAATGGAGTCATGCAATATGTGGACTTTCGTGTCTGGTTCGTGACAGCAAAATGTTTTCAAGGTTCATCGAGGTAGCATTTATCAGTACCTTACTCCTTTTTTATGGTTGAATAATATTCCATTGTATGGATACAGGTTTCCCCTGCTGTCCCAAAGTAGAACATTTCTGTGAAACCTTTCATAAGCTGAAATGGTGTAAAGCGAAGAATTACCATTAATTTATATGGAAAATTTTTTGAGCATTCCCAGATTCCAAAAATAACCTCTCTTAGGCTTTACTGATACCTTAGGACACATCTTGCTAAAAGATGCACAAAATAAATGTAGATCAAGCACAGATGCTCACATATTTCAAAGCTCTAATAGCTTGATGCTGAGAGGCTGAGTGTAGCTCCCTGGGAAGGAGCTTGGTGGGGCCAGTCTCGCTGCTTGGGGTGTGAGCTGCCTGTAAAAGCAAAAATCCTCTTCAGATTTCTTTTGGTTAGTGAAAACAGGTCCTAATGTAGGTTTTTCTTAAAACGAAGTGGCCTAATGGGAGCTTCTGAAAAGTGAGGGGACACCTGGGGCACCTGGGTGATGCAGTCCTTTGGGCGTTTGACTCTTGGTTTGGCTCAGGTTTGATCTCGGGGTTGTGGGATCGAGCCCTGTGTCTAGCTCCGTGCTGGACGCAGCTCTCTCCCTCTCCCTCTGCCCCTCCCCACTGTGCTCTCTCCCTCTCTCTCAAAATAAATAAAATAAATCTTAAAAAAAAAGGGGGGGGGCGCCTGGGTGGCTCAGTTGGTTAAGCGACTGCCTTCGGCTCAGGTCATGATCCTGGAGTCCCGGGATCGAGTCCCGCATCGGGCTCCCTGCTCAGCAGGGAGTCTGCTTCTCCCTCTGACCCTCCTCTCTCTCATGCTGTCTCTGATTCTTTCTCTCTCAAATAAATAAATAAAATCTTAAAAAAAAAAGAAAAGAAAAAGAAAGCGAGGGGACACCTGTATACCATATTTTGTTTATCCATTCATCAGTTGATGGAAATTTGAGTTGTTTTTACTTTTCATGTTGCTGTGAACATTTGTGTAAGGAATTTTGTTTAATCGTTTTGAGATAAAATTCACTCATTAGATAATTCATGCATTTATTTATTTTTTTTAAAGATTTTATTTATTTATTTGAGAGGGAACACAAGCAGGAGGGAGTGGAGAGGGAGAAGCAGGCTTCCCGCAGAACAGGGAGCCCAAGCGGGGCTCGATCCCAGGACCCTGGGATCATGACCTGAGCCGAAGGCAGATGCTTGACGACTGAGCCACCCAGGCGCCCCTAATTCATGCATTTAAATTGTACAGTTCAATGGGTTTGGGTATATTACATTATTTTTTTAAATTGTGGTAAAATATACAAGACATAATATTTGCCACTTTAATCATTTTTAAGTTTACAGTTCAGTGGCATTAATTACATTCACAATGCTGTGCATCTGTCACCACTCCTTCCGAAACATTTTCACCACTGCAAAAAGGAAACTGGGAATCCACAAGGTGGTCGCTCCCCATTCTTTTCCCCAGCTCCTGGTAACTTCCAGCTTGCTTTATGTGCCTATGAATTTCCCTATTCTAGGTACCTCACATAAGTGGAACTGTATAACACCTGTCTTTTGTGTCTGACTTATTTCACTGCCATCTTAACCACTTTTTAAGTGTACGGTTCAGTGGTATTAAGTACATTCGCATTGTTGCACAACCATCACCATCATCCTCTCTAAAGCTTTTTCATCTTCACAAACTGGATCAATACACTTTTAACTCTTAGCCTTTCTTCTGGAGCTTGCATTTATGTATGTATGTATGTATGTATGTATAGATTTTATTTGACAGAGACAGAGAGAGAGGGAACACAAGCAGGGGGAGTGGGAGAGGGAGAAGCAGGCTTCCCACTAAGCAGGGAGCCCGATGCGGGGCTCGATCCCAGGACCCGCTTCTCCCTCTCCCTCTGCCTGCTGCTTCCCTTGCTTGTACACTCTCTCTCTCTGTCAAAAATAAATAAAATCTTAAAAAAAAATGCTTTAGATGCTCTCCCTCTGCTCACCCCCAACTCCTGCTTGCTCCCACCCCGTGTGCACGTGCTCTCTTTCTCAAAAAAACTCTTCAAAAAAAATGCTTTTACTGTTGTTTCTTGATATATTAATTTTTTGTATTTATTTTTTAAAAAAGATTTTATTTATTTGTCAGAGAGAGAGAGAGAGAGCGTGCGCACAAGCAGGGGGAGCAGCAGGTAGAGGGAGAAGCAGACTCCCCACTGAGCAAGGAGCCCGATGCGGGACTCAATCCCAGGACCCTGGGATCATGACCTGAGCCGAAGGCAGATGCTTAACCGACTGAGCCACCCAAGCATCCCTTGATATATTCATTTTAGAAATTATTTGTGGACATCTAACTATGATACTTGCTCAGTTTCTAGCCCCATCTCCTTCACCTCTTTTCCCAACATAATGCAATAAATTATTATAAAATTTCCTGGGGCGCCTGGGTGGCTCGGTAGGTTGAGCATCCGACTCTTGAGTTCAGCTCAGGTCATGATCTCAGGGTCGTGAGATCCAGCCCCATATCAGGCTCCGTGCTCAGTGCAGAGTCTGCTTGTCCTCTTCCTTCCCCGTCTGCTCCGTCCCCTGCTCACACGTGTGAGATCTATCTAAAATAAATAAATAAATAGCTAGATAAATAAATGAATAACATCTTTAAAAAAAAATTTCCTGTACATGCTATGATTATGTTTCCTTTCTTGTCAACTGTTTGTTCTTTTTTACTGAAACATAAATTTGACATAGAACATGTGTAAATGTAAGGTGTACAACATGTTGTTTTGATAAATTTATATATTGTAATATGACATTGTGATTGTTTGCCTTTTTAAAAATTTCCAGTTGTGTTCCCTTTCTCCTTGCATTATCTGTGCTTTCTGCTTTTTTTTTAATTTTTTTTTTAGAAGATTTTATTTATTTATTTGAGAGAGAGTGAAATCAAGAGAGATCACAGAGGGAGAGGGAGAAGCAGACTCTCCTCTGAGCAGAGCCTGATGCGGGGCTCGATCCCAGGACCCTGGGATCATGACCCAAGCTGAAGGCAGACACTTAACCAACTGAGCCATCCAGGTGCCCCCGTTTTTTGTTTTTGTTTATTTTTTTAAGATTTTATCTATTCATTTGAGAGAGGGAGAGACAACCATGAGCGGGGTCAGGGGCAGAGAGAGAAGCAGACTCCCTGCTGAGCAGGGAGCCTGATGGTTGGGCTCAATCCTGGGACTCCGAGACTGTGACCTGAGCTAAAGGCAGACACTTAACTGACTGAGGCACCCAGGCACCCCTCTGCTTCTTTAAGTTGTCCTAAATTACCAGGGATAGTGTCAAATCTCAGATTACCACTTTTTCCCTGGGGAACCTTCCTTGACCCCTCGGTCTTCTCTCTCCAGACTTGCCTGGGCCTCAGCTGGACAGCGTCTGACTTCCCTGTCCTGAATTATATCCTCTGCTTCCTAGTTTCAATATCTTCCTATTTTTTAGTGGAGGTGGATCATCTTAATGGTTTTTGGCATTGGACTATAGATACTAGATAGCTTTTTTTTTTTTTTTTTTTTAAAGATTTTATTTATTTGTCAGAGAGAGAGAGATGGAGAGAGCATAAGCAGGGGAAGCAGCAGACAGAGGGAGAAGCAGGCTCCCCACTAAGCAAAGAGCCGGATGCGGGATTTGATCCCGGGACCCTGGGATCATGACCTGAGCCGAAGGCAGCCGCTTAACCAACTGAGCCACCCAGGCGTCCCTAGATACTAGATAGGTTTATCCCATTGGGAATATTCCTGCAATCAGGCAGGATGCCAGGGGCTGTTTGCTAAGCATGGGGCTAGTTGTTGGATTAACGAACAAAACCTACATCTCTGTTGCTAGCAGTCCACTATCTGGTCTTAGAACCTTGGATCTCCTGCCTGCCCTAGCACACGCTGTCTCTCCTTTGTGTTCACAAATGTCCTTCATTGTTGACTAAGTTAGTGCCTTCTCCGTCTTTATATTTTCTTGCCCCACCCTTGCTGTTTTTCACCTGGAATACTTCTGGCTTTTGGTATGACTTCTGCTGATTTCATCTCAACAATTACTTGCTTGTTTTGTAACTTTTTAAACTTGAGTCCTGGAGGGGCCTCACTGCACTCATTGTGGTGAATAGTGTAGAAATGGAATAAGGAAAAATGTATCTTCAGATAGGAGTCTCCTTCTAAACAGAGAATCAACTTTACCTAAAGAGAAACGACAAAGGATTTCACCTGGACCAAAAAATACCTTTGTTTACTTAGGTAGTATGTTATTTATATATATATATATATATATATATATATATATAT